>NW_024872113.1:0-19830 GCF_019054845.1 Dipodomys spectabilis
GCTTTCTTACTATTTTAGTTCAAAGTCAAACCAGGCAGGAAAGTCTGTCAAACTCTTATATCTAATTAAACACCCAAAATCCAGAAGTGGAGTTTTGGCTCAAGCAGGCAGGTGAGCAGGAAAGGAAATTGTTCAAGTACAGTGTCCAGCCTCTGGGTTCAAGCCCCACAACCAACACAAACTAAACAAGCAAAGAAAAGCAACACAGATATTTCTTTGGGACCCTCCTTAAAAGAGTACTCCTGTAAGAGAAGAGGCTCCTTTGCTAATCATGCTCACTGGATCCTGCTTTTTGGAATCTTTATTGCTGTGGAGAACTCAGGACCAGACTAAGGAATTGATAACTGATTCCTGCAACAAGAGGATCATCTCAGGAGTGAAATATCCATACATAATGCAATTTAAAACTTCCATATCTTTGTTTCTTTGCAGTAGAACACTTTTAAAGCAACGTTATTTCTTTCTGTTCTATGCTGGCCTTCAAATAGCACATTATTTCTTTTTGTAATACTCAACTAAAAGTTTACAGAAAAGTTTTATGTGAGTAATGAACACACTCAAAAAAGTCAGGGACAGAGTTTCCTTCAAGCCTTGGGATTGTTTTCTTGTACAGTAAAAAGGAAAGCACATATTAACTTGAACTTTGTCATTCCTCTATGCTCCATTCCTCTCCTGGGATCAGTTTCTACATCCAGTAACTATTACTTCCAGTAACAACCAATGGTGCTGCTTGAGATATAATGAACAGGATTCATCATAGGATACAATTGGATTCAAAATACGTGTCAATAAATGTAACACACACCATCAGCAGAAGCAGGGACAAGAACCACATGATCATTTATATGGATGTAGAAATAACTTTTAATAAGCTCCAATACCCCTTTATAATTAAAACTTCTTTTTTTTGAAACTTCTGAGAAGCTAGGAATGCATGCAACTTTCCTCAATATAATACAAAGTATGCATATGACAAAGCATGTACCTAGCAGTGGACACATGAAGACATTAAAATCTGGAATGAAGTCTAGACTAAAAATCTTCTACACAGCTCTTTAAAAACCACTTGACCCACACCTCTTTTCTAATAAAACAATTGCTGATACCAGAAAAGTCTTATTTATTTTGCCTGCATGTGTTGCTTAAAATTTTGTGATAAGCTGGGCTTCTCAATGAACCCTAAAGCAGAAATATTTGTCTTGGAGTCTGTGGATGCTTTAAAACTGTGTTTTAAGTCCCAATGTTACATTAAATGATTTAAGGGTTTTGTATCATGTTAAACATCTGTGGTGTAATGAATGATCTTTGTTAAACATGTATTCATTCTGTAAAGTACCATAGTCTTTTTATGTGTAGTGTATTTAAGTATATATATATATATATGTATATATATATATATATATATAAAATATATAAAATACATACACAGACAGATTTGTGTGAAAAAGTGTACAAAAGTGTATGTACATACTGGTTTTTTTTTTTTTTTGGAAACTGGACAGGAGTTGAAATGGCGTGTTTGTGTTTTGGCAGAGGAGAATTACACATTTTTGCCTGCATGGCCTCATCATTAGCATAAAACAATTTTAATGCTACACAAATCTTATGTGAAGAAATGACTGGTATGATCTCATTTTCTCTTGGTTCTAAAATAAAACAATCACTCCATGTGAGTGAAGCCAGACCCAGTTAATGCTAGTCTTTCATGTGAAATGTGAAGTTCCCACGTTGCCTTTTTCTGTTGGTGTGATAACTAGTAATTGGTACATTCTCACTAAGGAGCTATTTCTCAACATAGACCATGTTAATGCTATACCACTGTTTAAAGGGCTAATTTCACACCTTCTTAGCCATGAATCTGGCTTAGAATGGACTTCTCTGTGCAGTAACTTTTGGCTATTGGAAATCCCTGGCCTCCAGTTGTTTTTGGGTACCAATGACTCCATTGGCCCCAAGAGTTGAAGGGATGACTGGGATTTCGTCTGAGACAGTGGTGAAACTCCTCCCCAGGCTGAGGGGATCAAGAGGTGCTTTGGAGGAACTTGGCACCATTTGAAATTGAGTAGCCACTTGAGCCAAATATAAAATTGTGTTTATAGCTGACAGACGCAATTTGAGCCTTCAAATTTGTGGTTATTCTATTGTAAAGTAATATGTTGTTTGTCTAGCATTTATCAGATTTTTATGCGTATGTATTTTCACAATGTGCTCCTCAGTTTGAATTAAACCAGATTTTGCAAACTCAAAAAAATAATAAAATAAAATCTGGAATGAGACACGGATGTCCACTCTCTCTCCTACTCTTCAATATAGTAGTGGAAATTCTAGCAAGAGCAATAGGCAAGAGAAATCATAAAGGGGATCCAAATAGGGAAGAAGTAAAACGATCCCTTTGTACAGATGAAATGATCCTGTATTTAAAGACCCTATACCTTCCTTCCTCAAGTTAGCAAATGTGTTGCTAACCTTTAGCAATGTAGCAGGGTATGAAACCCACAAGAACCAGTAGTTTTTCTGTGTTACCAATAATGGGAACATCCAGCCTGAAATCCATAAAACAACCTCATATGCTTTAGCCTCAAAATCAAATCACATCTAAACAAAACAAAACAACAACAACAAAATTAGGAATTAATTTAACCAAAAATGTGAAGGACCTCTACTGAGAAAACTTTAAAAATATAAAAAGGGAAATTGAAGGAGATTCAAGGAAATGCAAAGTCTTTTAATGTTTTCACAAATAACATTGTGAACACTGGACTACTGCCCCCAAACAATTGACAATGCAATACCCATCAAAATCCCAACAATATTCTTCAATGCAGTAGAGAAATCAATCCAAATTTAATATGAAATTACAAAATTACAGATGAAAACGTAGGCTTAGAAATGAACTCATGAGCCTATAGTCATCTTACACACACACACACACACACACACACACACACACACACACACACACACAAAATGGAATTCTATTCACCCATTAGAAAGCATGACTTTTCACCAGTCTTAAGGAAAATTAAAGGCTTGGGAAAATTATACTAAGAGAAAGGAATGCAGACTCAGAAAATACAGGTTTCATGGATTCATTCATTTATGGTAGCTAGAAGGTGCCTACAAATCTACAAATAAACAAGACAGATTCTACCTCTTCCCAGTTAGAATGGCCATTATGAAGAAAACTAATAGAAAATGCTGCCGTGAATATAGCCAATTGGGAACCTCCCTGAGCTGGCTTTGAACCATGAGCCTCAGATCTCAGCCTCCTGAGTAATTAGGATTACAGACAGGCGTGAACCACCAGCTCCCGGCTCCAATTGGGAACTCTATTACACTGTTGGTGAGAAATTAAACTTGTTCAACCCCTCTGGAATGCAGTATGGAGTTTCCTCAAAAGACTAAACAAAAATCTCTCTTAGGAACCCGTAATTCCCCTCATGGGCAGTAATCCAATAACTAAACAAGCTCACACTAACGCTACAAGCATAATCATGTTCAGGGCCCAGGCCCAGAGTTCAAGGCCTGGAAAAAAATTTTACCACTGCTGGTATTTGATCCCGAAAATATGAACGTTTTCACATAAGATAACATATCATTCTATTTGCAGTAGCTAGGACAGGATTTAGAACTTGTTTTTTTTCCATTCTTTGTGTTCATAGGAATGTGTTTATTTTGTGTAAATCAGCTGCTCAATAAGGTATCATTCCGGGTCATATAGTAGTTATTACATGGCTCTATGTAAGTATTGTGTAATGACATAGAGCTTTCTAATGACTTACATACATAAATCTATTAATGTTAATTGTCATGAAGAATGCCAAACCTCCATTTTTGTGCCCATGTCCATCCTTGTTCTCCCTATTGTCTAGCAGTTTATATCACAGTCATCTGGCACATGGAACAGACATGGACTCGATGGATCTTGGCTTTGAGATGGCCCCAAATACAGCAAAAATCAGAACCAATGAGATCGAAGCAGTTGTCCCAGGTGCCTGGTTGTATGAATGTCCTCAGCTTTCAATGATCTCACCTGCCTCTGTCAGAAGCGTGGTGATGGTCTGTCACCATCAAAGCTCACACTGAAGCTTAATTTCTCAATGTAGCAGTGTCAGAAGGTGGAACCATTAAGAGAGGTTTCAGTCATAAATGGATTAATGCCATCTAATCAACTCTCAAGCGACTAATATTATCACTATTAACAGTTTTGAAGGCAACTTATGCCCCTTACTCTCTGTCATTCTAGCACATGCCATGATGCTGATATCCTCTGTGATATGATGCACCTAGGGAGCCTTGTCCCATGTACTACCATGCTATTTAGACTTTCCAGCCACTACTATTGTGATTGAAATAGACCTTTTATTCCTTATGAAGTGTACAGCTTCAAGGATTTTGTTAAACCATGACCAAATGGATGAGATGCTATTCTTTTTATCTTTTTCATGGTATTGAGGATTAAACTGAGGGCCTTACAATTACTAGGCAGATATGGTACCAGTTGAGCCTGCATACCCCCAACGTTTTTTTTTCTATTTCAGTTTACTTTTTATATAGGGTCTTGTGCTAACTTCACTCAAGCCACCTTCAGTATCCCATCCTCCTATATCTCTACCTCCCAATATCTGGGATTACAGGCCTGTAACACCACAGTTTGCCCGTTAGAATATGCTGTTCTTTTGGGGAAAGAGATACAGACCCCTGAGATGCTTATGTATTTATGTGTGTGTGCTTGTGTGTGTGTGTGTTTGTGTGTGTGTGTGTGTGTGTGTGTGTGTGTGTGTGTGTATTCACGAGAACTGTGTGTTTGCGTGTGTGTGTGTGTGTGTGTGTGTGTGTGTGTGTGTGTGTGTGTGTATTCACGAGAACTGTTCTTGGTGATTTACTTAGTACTGAGGGTGAATCTTCATGAAGAATCTGTATTATTAATTCCTTTCACTAAAAAAGAAATGCTTCTCTGCGTGCTCGTAGCTCTCAACTGTAAACCTAGATCTTCAGAATGCTGAGATTTTGGGATAACATTGTTAATCCAGGTGAGCCAGGAAAAGTCCATAACACTCTTACCTCCATTTAATCACCAAAAATGTCAAAAGTCTAGCTGTGGCTTAAGTAATAGAGTAATATTATTGAGGAAAAATATAGAAATAGCACCTAGACTCTTTTTAAGGCTCAGGACCAGCACCCGTACAAAATCTCCAGATAGCACTTGTGATATTACAACGAGCTCTTGTGCTATTACAAGTCACCATTATGTCTAATGGATTATCTCTACAGGACAGTTGCAGTAAAAAATCTTTTATTTCTTCATAAGATATGGACCAGCTTTATGCCCCATTTTTCTCTCTGGAATGATGTCTTGATTTTGAAATAGAGGAAAAATTCAGTGCGGAATATGGTCTCTGTATCCCTCCCTTATCCATTGTTAACATGTTCTCTTTTTTTATTTTTTGGCAGTCTTGGGGAATGAACTCAGGTCCTGGCCACTGTCACTGAGCTGCTTCTTTGCACAAGACTAGCACCTTATGCAAAGCGTCACTTCTGGCTGTTTCTGTTTATGTGGTACTGAGTAATTGAACCCATGGCTTCATGCATGCTAGGCAAGCACTGTACCACTGAACCACATTCCCAGCCACATGTTCTCTTTCTAAAATATGTCTTTTTGTTTGTGTATTTATTTTTTATTTTGAGAATACTGTACAGAGGAGTTACAATTACATGGACAAGGTAACGAGTACATTTCTCATCAAGCACTGTTGCCCCCTCGTTGTTTCTAACATGTTTACCTCTGTCCCATCTCTGAAGCCACTGCCACTGCTCTTGAATATATCCTCAGTTTTACTCCTAACTACTTTTCATATCCTATAACTGCCGAATTATTTTCCACTCGACCCTAGGAATTATCTTTCATTTTCTTAAATTTCAGACCTCATTGGCTAAAATCAAACAATAACTCAACATTATCAGTGTCTGAAATTGAGGACACTTAGAATAATAAACAGCTTTTTCCATTTTTTTCAGCTGTGGGCTTGAATTCTGGACTTTGGGCATTGTCCTTCATCTCTTCAGCTCAAGGCGAGTCCTCTAACACTTGAGCCACAGTGCCACTTCCAGTTTTCTGAGGTTATTGGGGATAATAGTCTCTCAGCCTTTCCTGGCAGGGTTGGCTTTGAACTGACAGCCTCAGATCTCATCCTACTGAGTAGCAAGGATTACAGGAATGAGCCATCAGTTCCCATCTAATAAATAGCTTTTCATGTGTATCAGGTGATACACAACAACTCAGACCTTGGGAAGTCTTTTATCTTCCAGTCTGGGCAGGATCTAAACCTACAATATACTCTGGTAGATAACAAAATTAAAGAGATTCTACAAATGTAATTAGTTCCCACAAGAATTGGATATGAGTTATTTCCAAGGTGTGAGTGCAAATTAAGGATTTTCTAGAAGTCAGTGACGCCAACAGAATGAATCAAACAGTAAGGAGAATATGTTTGTCAAGAAAGTATAAGGATGCCTAGGAGCTGACAAGAGTGGCTGTATGATAGGTGACCAGAAAGCAGAAACCACAGTCTCACAACCACAGGACCTAAACCCAGCCAGGCATCCTTTAATCTTGGAAGAGATCCACACATTCCATGAGAGACTATAGCTTTTTGGCCCCCTGCTAGAAACTGAGCAGCTGCTATAGACAAACCACACCCAAACTACCAGCCCAAACTTCTAACCTAAAATAGTTGGTATTTGATGGACGAACAAATAAATTTGTGGTAATTTGAAACAGAACATGACAAAATAAATGCATCTCTCAGAGTGCTGGTGCCTCATACCTTTAATCCCAGCTACATAGGAGACTGAGATTTGAGGATTCAGATTCAAAGGGATCTCAAGCAGCAATATCTGTGATATTCATATTGCCAATAAATAACAAAAACCTGGAAATGGTAGTATGGCTTAAGAAGTAGGGAAACAGCCTTAAGGGAAAAGATAAGTAAAGCACAAGACCCTAAATTGAAACTCCAATACCAGCACTTACACATACACACACACAAAAAAAAAAACACACAAAAAATAATAGAAAAATGAAAACATTTGTTGAAGACCACCTGGTATTTTCTGTGCTCTGTGTAAAACTCTAACATCTCTCAATTTTTTCCTTGTGTGAAGTAATTTATTATATTTTATAACTCCAACATCAAGATATCTAACTACACAACTACACAAATGTGTTGGCCACACACTTTTCTATATATCATATTGTAATTGTTACTGCAAACAAAGTACCTTTTCTACTAATTTAATCTACTTAATTGCAGAAACTGTATTTGTATCTTAGTTGAAATTAAACTTAAACTTTTTAACTCATCAAAAGGGAAAAGTTATGATATATCTTCAGTTACATTCCTATCTGTCACGTTTCCTACAAATGAAATTAGTTGATTGCATCACTTAAAATTCCTATATCCCAAATCAATACAAGACTCTGATTAAAACTAAAAAAAATTAAAGTGTTTTCTATTCCTGTTTCATTTGGACAAATTACTTAAAGATATCTTTGGACTTCCATAGAGATATCATATCCAAAATTCATCTATACCATAGAAAAAATTTCACAAAAGTTTATCTATAATTCACATAGATTTTGCTCAATTCACTAGAGCAAAAGAACTATAAATTCTGACCTACATATATAAACATCCCATAACAATTTCTAGAAAATTCCATTTTTCTTAGAACAATGCTGGCTGCCAACAAACTCACTAATGGTGAGAAGAGAAAAATAAAGTTTGCAATGGCTGACATTTTACAAAAGCCTTATTCACATGTGGGTACACACAGAAAGCCATGCAATGTTCAGGTTTACCTGGAAAGAAAAGGAACTCATCATAATAAGAGAGAAAAACCCTTGGCAGGAACTACACATAACTGCACTTTAGCTTCTTTGCTCAAGCCTGGTGCTCTACCACTTGAACCACACTCCACTTTGGGCTTTTTAGTCATTAATTGAACACAAGAGCATCATGATCTTTCCTGGCTTTGAACCTTGATCCACAGATTTCAACCTCCTGAATGGCCAAAATTACAGGAATGAGCCTTCAATGCTGGCATTAGTGACAGACCAATGCAATGATTTCAAGCCCCAACACCAGCACAAAATCCAAAACCACAATCAAACTTGATAGCCAATAAATATACTAATAGTATATTAAACCAATATAATGAAATGTGGAGAAATGTGAAGGACATCAGAAAATGATTATCATTATTAGCTTTTCTGATTTTTAAAAACTTAAAATTACTTTCCTAAAATTTAAAATAAGTACAGAAGACCCCTGGTACCAAGGTGTAAGTTTCAAATTAGATAGCTGATGAAGACAAACTGAGAATGCTGAGGACAACAAAGAATTTTAGAATTCAGTGATTACTACACAGAAAATATACCTGAGAATCTGTGCTTTGAAAAAGTTTCAATTAGGCTAAGTTAATGACACAAAAACATTGTTCTTCTCATTAATACTCCTCATAAAACAGGTCTACTTTATTCTCTTTATCTAGGAATGCTCTGAATGTTTGATTCACTTTTCCCAAAATGACACTAAAGACATTCAGTCTTACAAAACTCCAAATTTTGTATCTTAGTACTGAAATTAAGTATATCAAGTATCTTCTTTATGTTGGGAGTATCATAACAACTTTTAACTTGTTCTTTTGTCTTTGAGGCTGGGGGGTGCATTTTGACAAAAAAGGACAAGGAAACACTCAGTAGATCTCCTGATTCAAATATAAGTGGTTTACTCTGGAGGCTGAGATCTGAGGACCATCGTTGAAAACCAGCTCAAACAGGAAAAAGAGAGACTCTTATCTCCAACTGAAAAACAAAAAGCTGGAAGATGTGGCTCAAGTGGGAAGGTGCTAACCTTGAGCAAGCAAAAACAAAAGGGGGGTGGGGAGAGAGGAGAGCACCCAGGGCCAAACTTCAACCTCAAAGACTGTCACACATATACACACATAACTCTGACAACAATTCAAATTAACATCATCTGAACTGCCTAATGGGAAGTGTGAATGAGAATTTAAAAATATTTCCATTTTTAAGAAATACATTTTTTAAAAAGATATATATTAGCATTTTCAATTATGTTTAAAATTTTACATGGTTGCCAAGTTTCGGTGGCTCACACCTGTACTCCTAGCTACACATGAGGCTGAGATATGAGATTGTGGTGCAAATACAGCCCATGCTGAAAAGTCCGTGAGACTCTTATCATCTGAAAGTTGGAAGTGGAGCTGTGGCTCAATGGGTAGAGCACCAGCCTTGGGCTGAATCACTGAGAGACAGCGCTTAGGCCCAGAGTTCAATCCTCATGACCAAAATTGAATTTTTTTATATGGTCAAAACACAGGTAAAAATTCTGGGAATATATTGGCTGGCATACTTCATTCTGCCTTAAGCAAAAGAACTTTGTCTTTGGATTTATTATAAGATCATTATTGCCATAGCATCATTTTGGCTCAAGTTAAAGTTTTTGGCATAAAAGAGGAGGCTTTGTGGTCAACATATGAAAATTTATCTTAAATCATCAATGCAACTGAATTGATCTCTTTTGTGGTCAAGTTCTTCACATCACTCAATGTTAAGTTGTCTAGGATGATACATACATTCACTCACAACCTTTCAACAAATCTAAGCAGTAAGACTGAGCATGGTAGATATTGCTAGTATGGAATGTAGTATGCAAGGTGGAAAAGGAGAAAACTGGGGGTAGCTTCAGACCACAGCAACTCACTTGGGTTGAACTCATTTCCCCGATGAGTTGATGTTGAAGGCATCACCACTAAATTTCCAAGGTTATACTGTAGGGCAAGCCCTTCCCCTCAACAACTATATAGTGAGGGAAAGCCTGTCTTATCAGTTTCTACCAACATATCTGTTTCTAGACTATGACTGTATCTAACTAGATTCCTCAAAACCTAAAAATTTGAAACATTCCAATAGAGTGGAATAAACCATTTTTTCTATCCTACACTCAGATGTAGGGAGAATTTAAAAAGATGTTCAGGGGCTGGTTTATAGTTCATTGAGAGTTTTTGACTAGCTAAAGAGACATCCTGGGTTCAATCCTCATTAATACAAAAGGAGATACAAAATCAGGTTAAAATTCAGAAAGTGGAAAGTAATTGAAGTAAAACTCCTGAAACACGGACCAACTCTCCTGGTATGTGTTAGGAAAAGAAGAAGAAATGCCACCCCTGGCACCTGCCATAGCTACCAAGTGTGTTATACCTGGACCAATCAAATCTCAAGTAATCAAAACTGAAGAAACAAAACCATAAAGACTATGGTTTACTGCAGGGTATTGAAGGATGAGGGAGGGAAAATGGCGAGAAGGAATCCTAGTAATGGCAGCAGCCATATAAGTAAAACAGTGAATGACATTATCTTGAGTAGAACTTGGAGAGATACACATGGGACACAGGAGAAATTACATTGACACCCTGCTGCTCTACAAGTTAAAATGAACCTTTGCAAGCTAACACCTAAGTTTATGGACATATATATTCAGTCAGAATGTGTATGCAGATATATGCACATAGTCCATATGTGCACACAGATCACATCCAAAAACAGGAAGAAAGTAATACCACAGAGGATAAACAGTTCAAACTGAACAGTGTGTTAGTGCCAGCTAATACGTCAGAACACAGATTCTTTACCTCCCTTCCTTGCATTCTTTGGATATGGTTATGATGTATATGGTTTGGAAATGAACTAAAGATAACTGCTGCTGGGCAGAGGAGCCTTATTTTTAATTATGGCAGCTTGCCATAATTGATCTCCCCTTCCTGGATGAATGAGCAAATGATTAAATGTTAATGATAGAATCCTTAAACATAAAGCCTGGCTGCTTTGACTGACATCTTCCTCCATGGAGCTCTCACCATTCAAGCATAAGAGATTTGGTAATACATTGTTAGGTTGAGTCTTAGTTGCCTTCATTCAGTCATCTTTGTATATATCCAATGGTTGTTTGATTTGTCGTTTGTTTTGTTGTTTGATTTTTTTTTTCCACCCTTCCTGCTCAATGCCTTCATTTTCAAATGATTTTTAACTGAAGTTCAGTAAGACATTAAGTCCTTAGAATTGTCCAATGATGGAAGGAAATATTAATGTGAATGCACATACAAAAGAACAAAACCCTTAATCCTCCTTTTGTTTCCTACAGGGAGAAGGCTGATGGGGACTTACTTACCTTGCAAGGTGGCATCTGGCCATGGTACCTGCACCTGGGCTGACAGGGACCAGGAAAATGGAGAACTAGGAGGTGAAGAATAATAGGCCCTTGGGCAGGGAATTTTTGTAGGCCCTAGAAGCTGTGTTCAAGTCCCAGTATTGGAACAACAAAGAGGTAAAGAAAAGAAAGGGAAAAAAACAGAAAGGAAAAGGAAAAAGAAGGATCTATTTCTTGAGTGCATTTTATACATTAACTATGCCTCATGGGTATGGGTGATATGAATCTGTTATCCCAGATATGTCCCATTCTATCAACTGGTCTTCTCTATAAACCTCTTTCCAGGGCACCAGAGAGTTTTCCCCTGCCAGGCGAATAGTTAGTTGGAGTTTCTTTCTTTTAGTCTAGATTGTGGGGCATGGGGACTCTAACAAGCTGGGCTTACCCCCGACAGAGCACAGATGAGCATAGCACACAGCACATAGAGAGAGCCATACTGGACAGCACTGTTTCCAGTTAAGTGGACCCAACCCCTCTTCTTGCTCCACTATCCACTCCTCCACTATGCTAGGTTCCTTGTCCATTACCTCACTTTCCCATCATACCATCACTGCCCCCATCCACTGGCCCATCGCCACCCCATGTTTCCCCAGCCTACCACCCTGGTAAGCTGTGCCTACTATAGGCTATGTGCCCTACTAACCCGTTTTGAATCAGTCCCCTTCTTGAGGTCAGACACCCCTCAAGAACCCACTCATTCTCCTGACCCTCCCCTCTCCCAGCCACAACGTTTAGCTCCACCCCCACCTTTATGGCCCCACCCCTTCTAGCCCTAACCTTTATGGCCCCTGTGCTGTCCCCGTACTGCCTGCCCAAACCACCGGTGGGAACACAGGAGTGGGAAGGGTAATGTGCATATGCCCAGCACTTACTACATAATGCCAGGTGCCAGAATGTTCCAAACATGAGCTATGGCTGCTGCAGAGAAGGAAAGCTCAGGTCAGAGTCTTCCTCTCCTCCCTGCGTGGCTAAGCCTGGACAGCCCCAGGGCTCTCTGGTTAACCTGACTTCACTTGTGTTTGTGGGGCTGGAGATGCAGTCCTCGCCTTCATCTCCTCAACCAGTGCTGTGCCTTCCTGAGGGATCTTTGGCTTCACTGTGTGGACCTCCAACTTTCTACGCAGTGTGGGCCCAGCTGCCAGCACTATACCATGATGAACTCGATTTTATGTGAGAGCCCCCCTCCCTAAACCCCTCTATTTTCCATTTTCTTCTCTGCTCCCCTATGGGAGCCTCCCATCTCAGCGCGGTTTCAACTGAAGTGTGCCATCCCCTCTTCCTGGGCCCCAAAATCCCTTCCCAGGCTCCTCCTTCCACCACCACTCAGCTCCCCCACCCCCTACCCCTCAACACATGGGCCAACCCTGCCCTGTTCCCTGATCCTCCAGTGCCCCACAAACCTTTGTTGGGTTAGGAATGTTGAGACTCAGCTGCCAAAGACAATCCTAGAAGACCCAGTTTCAAGGATACGGGGCACCACTCACCCCAATATCCTCCTCTCCACCCCTGATAGTCTGAACCTAACTCTCAACTAGGCCCCTCCTCTCTCAGTGTAGGAAGATTTGTTGGTGAGGGGAAGAACCTCCTCTATAGAAGGAAGATAGGGGCTTAGAGTTCACCCCCATCCCCTCTTGGTCATGCCCTCAGTAGTCACCGGTTCTTATGAAGCAACTTCCAGAGGCATTGCAGCTGTATGACATAAGTGGGTGCCCTTCCACTCTACCATTGAGGGAACAAATTGCTGTTGAGGGATTGTGTGCATGTATACATATGTTTACTGGAATGCATCCAGGTTGTGCCAGAGTGGCCAGACAGGTGCTACATTGGACCCAGGAGAAGGAAAGCCAGGTCTGGCAGACTGTCCCAAGGTGGAGCCAAGTTACCTGTTCTCCACTTTGTGGACTGCCATCTTGTTGGTTGTCCCAGTAGTCCCAGGTACTGTTATCCCAATTACCCCAATTTTGCGGCAAGTGGGCCTTCTTCCTCATTTCTGGGAAACAATTCCCGGGTGAGGTTTTGTGGGTATGTGATTGTAACTGTGCATACCCAAGTTTGAGGTACACACATTTGCCTCTTCCTGTTAAATTGGGGTTCCAAAGGAAGGAAGACCATACACAGAGTATTTCAGTAGTCCCTTCCAGGCTATAGACTTCATTGCCCAGGGTTATGTGCTTAGAGCCTGCAATGATTCTGTCCTTCCAAACCAGTGCTTAACCTGCTACAGAGCATGATGAACAGCTTTTCCTTACTTTTTAAAATACTGTATAGAGGGGTTACAATTACATGAGAAAGGTAATGAATAGATTTCTTATAAAGCATTGTTGCCCCCTCCTTTTTTCCCCCTACCATCCCTTTCCTCTCATTTCCACAACTACACATCCCCAGCCCCTGCCTAAATTGTAAAGATTATTTTTCAACATAGTATTTTGTATAACTCATTGTTACAATGGGCCAACCTGTATCCCTATTTAAACATTGTGTTTTTTCCCTTCCCCTCCCCAAATTATACCCACATCAAATAGAGTGAAAGGGGATATACCGTGGAGGAGGGACATACAAAGCAAGCAAAAAATCACATGGTACCTTATAGATACATTAGAAACAATAGCACTAAGAGAAGTAAAACAACTTGTCTCCCTATCTTGGGGCTCATTTCACTTAACTTCTTCTTATCAGGTCATATGAATATAGCTTTTGATGTTTTCTACTTGTCCTAGTATATACTAGTTATTGTAAATAAGGGAAACCAAGGGAACTATATTTCTTTGGCCCTGGCTTACTTCACTTAATATAATTTTTTTCCCCAAATGATTCCCTTTCCTAACAAATTGGGCTATGAGGGGCTGGGAAGGTGGCTCAGTGGTAGAGTGCTTGCCTTGCATGCATGAGTCCATGGGTTCGATTCCTCAGCAACACATAAGCAGAAAATAAGCAGGAAGTGACGTTATGGCTCAAGTGGTAGAGCGCTAGCCTTGAGCTAAAGAGCTGAGGGACAGCCCCCAGGCCCAGAGTTCAGGCCCATGACTGGACCCAAAAACAAAAACAAAAGCAACAACAACAACAACAACAAAAAACAAATTGGGCTATATCATTCTTCCTGATGGAGGCGTAGGATTCCATTGTATACATATACCTCATTTTCTTGATCTATTCTTCTACTGAAGGGCACCTGGGCTGCTTCCATATCTTACCTATGATAAAAAATGCTGTGATAGGGCTGGGAAGGGGCTCAGTGGTAGAGCACTTGCCTTATATGCATGAGGCCCTGGGTTTGATTCCTCAGCACCACATAAGCAAAAAGAAAAAAGCCGGAAGTGGCGCTGTGGCTCAAGTGGTAGAGTGCTAGCCTTGAGCTGAATAGCTGAGGGACAGTGCTCTGGCCCAGAGTTCAGGCCCCACGACTGGCACCCCCCAAAAAATGCTCTGACAAATGTCGCTTTGCTGGTAACCTTAGTATGGCCTTGAATGTGATAGTTTGGGTAAATGCCCAAAAGTGGGATTGCTGGGTCTTAGGGGAGCACTATGTGGAGTCTTTTGAGGAGCCTTCGTGTTACTTTCTAAAGTGGTTGAACAAGTTTACAGTCCCACCAACAATGCAGTAGGGTTCCCACCTGGGGGCATCCACTCCAGAACCTGTTATTAGAGTTCTTTTTTATATTAATAAGTTTTTTAGATTGTGAAAATACAGTACAGAGGGGTAACAATGACATGAGCAAGGTAATGAGTACATTTCTTATCAAGCATTGTTGTCTCCTCCTTTGTTTCGCCTTACCATTCCTTTCCTACCGTCTCTCCTCCGGGTCCTCCAAAGTTGAAAAGTTCGTTTTTAGAGATACCATCTTGTACATCTCATTGTAGGAATGGGTCCACCTATATCCCTATTTAAACAGTTTTTTTTAACCTTCCTATCCAAAAATTTTACCAACATCAACTACAGAGAAAAGAGGGTTTATACCATGGGGGAGGGAAATACAAAAACAAAGAAATCATCTTATACATATGTTAGAAACAATAGCAAGAAAAAACATTTGAGTCCTTATCTTGGGGTTCATTTAGCCTAATGTCAACTTGTCGGACGGCTTCTGCTTGTCTCAGACATATATTACTTGTTGCAAATAAGGGAAATCATGGGACCTATGTTTCTTTGGACCTGGCTTACTTCACTTAATATAATTTTTTCCAAGTCTTTCCATTTCCTAAAAAATGAGGCAATTGTTGGAGGGAGTGTAAACTTGTTCAACCAGTTTGGAAAGTAGTATTGAGGTTCCTCAGAAGACTCCACATAGAGCTTCCCTCTGACTCAGCAATCCCACATTGGGCATTTACCTGAATGATCACAAACAAGACCATACTAAAGCTACCAGCACAAGTATGTTTATTGCAACATTATTTACCATAGCTAAGATATGGAACCAACCAAGATGCCCTTGAGTAGATGAATGGGTCAAGAAAATGTGATATATATATACATACATACACACACACACACACACACACACACACACACACACAATGGAATTCTATGCCTCCATCAGAGATCTTCATTATAGCAATTCTAACTGGGGTGAGGTGGAATATCAATGTTGTTCTCATTTGCATTTCTTTTATGTCTAGAGAGGTTGAGTATTTCTTCCTGTGTCAATTGGGCATTGTTATTTCCTCTTTAGAGAAGCTTCTCTTTAAGTCTTTAGGCCACTTATTTATCGGGCAATTGTTTCTTTTAGTATTTGTTGTTGGGCGATTTAATTTTTTGAGCGCCAAGTATATTTTAGATATGAGATCCTTATCGGTTGTGTGGATAGTGAAGATCTTCTCCCAATACATGGGCTTCCTATTGATCTTGTTAGCTATGTGCTTTTCCATTTAGAACCTGTACAGCTTCATGCAATCCC
Organism: Dipodomys spectabilis; assembly: GCF_019054845.1. Lineage (NCBI taxonomy): Eukaryota > Metazoa > Chordata > Mammalia > Rodentia > Heteromyidae > Dipodomys > Dipodomys spectabilis. Next base: position 16,181 of record NW_024872113.1, read on the forward strand.
ATTTTGCAACCTTTCTTTGATTTGTTGTGTTTCAGGATCTCTATTAAGAAAAATTTGACCTATGCCAAGAAGACCTAGGGTTTCTCCTATTCTGTAATTTAATGTTTTTAGTTTGTCTGCTCTGACTCCTAGGTGTTTGATACATTTGGAGGTGATTCGCTTGCAGAGTGATATATTCAGATATAACTTTAGTTTTGTACAGGTGATTAACCAATTTTGCCATTTCGTGAGGATGCTGTCTTTCTTCCATTCTATTTTTTAGCTCCCTTATCGAAAATTAGGTGGCCAAAGATCTGTGTGTTCATTTGTGAATTTTCAATTCTATTCCATTGGTCTTGAGGTCTCTTCTTGTGCCACTGCCACACTGTTATGATTACTATGGCTTTGTAGTAGAATTGGTAATTTGCTATTGATATTCTTCCAGCGCTGTTTTATTCTGTTAAGGATTGTTTTTCCTATGCACAGTATTTTATTTTTCCATATGAATTTTTGGATTACCTTTTCTATTCCCTTGAAGAATAAGGGTGGAATATTGACAGGAATCACATTGAATTTGTAGATACCCTTGGGAAGTATTGCCATTTTCATGATATTAATCCTTCTGATCCAGGAGCAAGGGAGGATTTCCACTTTCTAAGTTCTGTTTTGATTTCCTTTTTCAGGTTTATATAATTTTCATCTTAATGGTCATTCACTTTTTAAGTTAACTCCTAGGTATTTTATTTTTTGTGGGCTTATTACAAAGGAGTTGCTTTCTTAATTTCTGCTGTGCTCTTCTCATTGTTGGCATACGGAAAAACCATTGATTTTGAGGGTTAATTTTATACCCTGCTTCTTTGCCAAATTTTCGAAGCTGCTCGAGTAATTTGGGAGTAGAGTCCATGTGATTATTTAAATACAAGATTATGTCATCTGCAAAGAGGGAGAGTTTTACTTTGTCTTTCACTATTTGGATTCCTTTTATGTTTGCATCTTGTCTTATGGCTGTAGCTAGGCATTCTAATACTAAATTGAAGAGAAGTGGAGAGAGTGGACATCCTTGTCTCGTTTCTGAGTTAAGAGGAAATGGCTTTAGTTTTGCACCATTATGTGTAATGCTGGCTCTCAGTTTGTCATATACAGCCTTTATTGTACTGAGGAATGTTCCATGGATTCCTAATTTTTCCAGAGCCTTCATTATAAAGAGGTGTTGAATCTTGTCAAATGCTTTTTCTGCATCTATTGAGATAACCATGTGATTCTTATCCTTGCCCTTATTGATGTGATGAATTACATTTATTGATTTGCGTATGTTGAACCACCTTTACATCCTTGAAATGAATAATCCTATTTGATCTTGGTGTATGATATTTTTGATGAATTTTTGAAGTTGATTGGCCAAGATTTTTTTGAGGAGTTTTGCATGGATGTTCATCAAGTAATAGGTCTATAGTTCTCTTTCTTTGATGAGTCCCTGCCTGGTTTTAGGATGAGGGTCATAATGGCTTTTTTTTATTGTAAAGGTACTCTACAGAGGGGTTACAATTACATAAGTAAGGTAATGAGTACATATCCTATCGAACATTGTTACCCCCTCATTTGTTTTTACCCTATTATCCCTTCCCCGCTTACCTCACCAACTCCTCCCTTTCCCCACACTCAAAGATATAAAGTTCATTTTCTTGTACATCTCATTGGTATAATGTTTCAACTTGTAACCTTATTTCAATATTTTGGTAGTTTTCTTCCCCTTCCCAACTTTAAAGAATTGTATATATAAGATGTAGGGTGTTGTACTAATCTTTCTTCACCTTGGGAACTCCCTGATTCCTCGTCCTAGTTGGCCCAGGTGCATATATCATCTGTCGTTTTTTTTTTTTTCCAAGGTAAGTGGTTCCTTTTCCTTCCTCAACTGTAGGAACACAATTTTAGTACAGGGGTTGTGGGGGTGTGTCTTTGGCCTTAAGTGAACATCGTTTTCTTTCTCTTGCTGTCACTTACTGACCAAAAGATTTTATGTTGTAATATACACAAATTTGTTGATATTTTCCTATATATATATTTCCCTTGTGAAATAAATTTTCGTTCTTAAAACACTCACTTAGTAATCCTTAATCGTCCATGGGATGCTTTCTACCTTTGTGTCCTTATTTGTTTTTAGGAACTGTTTGCAAAGGCTTTAAGTCATGGTATACTTGGTATTTATTCATATAGATAGCTAGCTATCCTAGTGGCTGTTTATTGCACAATCTAGTGTCTGATATCCAGTTCCCACTTAGGTTTGGTTCTTATTTCTCTCCTATTTTCTTATTGCGTTTCTTCAGCTTTAATATCAGACTGTCTTGATTACTATGCTTCAGTGTGACAAATCTTCATTTCACGTGGGATGTGTCCCCACTTGTTCTTCCTCATTCTTTGCGTCTTTGATCTTTCACAATCCCTCCCCTCCTCTATTGTTGGAGACCAAACCCAGGTCTTCTGCATGGATGGCAAGTTCTCTACAAGTGAGCAACATGCCCACCCAGCTCTTAATTATTTGAAACAGCAGTCACTGGGTCCATGTGGGGATTTTTTAAGTTTCCCTCTAGAATTAGGGTCTCTTTACTTACGATCCCTGACTTTGGTCACAGAATAAGAATTTCCAGAGAAATCACCATGGCAAGAAAAGTTGGCATAGCTTTATTGAGTAAGCAAGCAAACAATCAGCAGCAGACAGACAGAGGCACACTCAGTATGTGGGTGCTGTCACAGAGAGAAGCATAGAGCTGTTTGACATCAGGGGAGTTTTTCTGAAAAAGCAAGGTCTGTCATAAAGTCATGCAGATACTTGTTTATCTTTGCTTTGTGTCATTCCTGGTGTTACACCTTTTGAGTTCTTGATTATTTATTTGGTGACTCACTCTTTAGTATATTTCTTCTAGGAAAAAAATACATTTTGCCATACAACAGATATTTGTCCTTAAGATGAGGAATGCATCCTCTTGATTCTCAGGCTGTATTTAGAAGCAAAGAAGATGTGCTTGCATGTTTCTAAATGTCTTGTTTCATTTTGAGTTCCTGTCTGCCATTCCTCAAGGCTTATTTTTCCTAACTGATGGTGCCTCCAATCTATACAAATTGCTGTGAAGACTTATCATAGTATTGCATTCAATGTATAGATGGTTTTGATGGAAATTAATACCTACTTGATGCTGTGTATTACTGTTCACAATTGAGCCATGGTTCTCCTTTTAGCTCTATTTCAATTATTTTTGCAAGTTTTAATTTTCTTTACAACGTATGATGTGTTTTTGTTAGATAGTTCTTAGTGTGCTTTTATTGTGTTGTTTTGGTATGAACAACACTGGGGATTGAACTCATACCTCGTTTATGGGAAGAAAGCACTCTAACACCTAAGTCACAATCAGCTATGGAAGTTTATTGTTTGTTGTTTGTTTGTTTTTCTTGGTCATGGGGCTTGAACTCTGAGCCTGGGTGCTATTCCTCAGCTCTTCATCTCAAGGCTAGACCCCTAGCACATTAGCTACAGTGCCACTTCCAGTTTTCTGCGTGGTTATTGGAGATAAGAGTCTCATGGGCTTTTCTTTCCCAGGCTGGAGTTGAACCACAATCCTCAGATCTCAGCCTCTGAGTAGCTAGGATTGCATGTGTGAGCCACTGACACCCGGATA
>NW_024872114.1:0-19737 GCF_019054845.1 Dipodomys spectabilis
TTTGGCTTTAGCATCCACATATCAGGTAGACCCTGTGCGGTTTGTCTTGTTGTTCTTGGTTTACCTCACTCAAATAATTTGGTCTAGTTCCATTCATTTCCCTGCAAATGCCATCATTTTGTCCTTTTTAAAGGCTGTATAGTATTCCATTGTATATAGGTACCACAATTTTTGGAAACACTTATCAGTAGTGGCTCATCTGGGTTGTTTCCAAATCTTGGCTATTGTGAACAGTGCTGCAATAATCAATGAGGTGTGTGTCTTTGCATACTGGTTCCTGTTGTTCATAGTAGATGCCTAGGAGTGGTATGACCAGTTCATAGGAGAGGTCGATATTTAGCTTTCTGAGGTACCTCCAGACTGCTTTCCAATGTGGTTGTATTAATATACATTACCGCCAGCAATGCAGTAATGTTTCTCTTTCTTTGCATCCCTTCCAGCATTTGTCATTGGCTAAATTTAGAATATGGGTCATTCTGAATGGAGTAAGGTGGTATCTCAGATTTGTGTTTATTTGCATTTCTTTTACAACCAGGGATTATGAACATTTCCTCATGTGTTTCTTTGCTGTTTTTTTATCTCTTCTTCTGAGGAGTATCTGTTTAGCTCCCTTGACCATTTTAAGATTGGTTTGTTAGATTTATGAAGAGTTAATTTCTTAAGTTCATCATATATAATGGCTATTAGACCCTTGTCTAATATATTGCTGGCAAATATTTATTTTATTTTATTTTTATTGTGAAAAAACTGTACAGAGAGGTTACAATTACATGGGCAAGATAATTGCTGGTAAATATTTTTCCCCAATTATTTGGCTTTCTTTCTAGTTTGGTTGCTATTTTTTATCTGTGCAGAAACTATTTATTTCAAGGTAGTACCATCAAGTCATTCTCAAATTTGTAGTGACCCTGGAAATCTGTTCTGGAAGTTCCTGCCTATGCCTATAAGTTCAAGTGTCTCTCATACTCAGTCCTGAAGTAGATTCAGAGTTTCAGGCTTGATGTTAAGATCTTTAATTCATTTTGAGTTGATGTTAGTGCATTGTGATAGGCTAGGATCCACTTTTAGTTTTCTGCATGTGGCCAGTTTTCCCAACACCAGTAGTTGAAGAGGTTGTGCTTCTTCCACTGTATGTCTTTGGCTCCTTTGTCAAATATCAACTGACTGTCCATATGTGGCTATATTTCTGGTTCTTCTTACCTGTCTCATTTATTTTTGGGTCTCTTTTTGTGCCAGTACCAAGCTGTCTTTGTTAATATGACTCTATTGTATAGCTTGAAGTCCTGTATCATGATCTCTCCTGCATTCTTTCTTTTGCCTAAAATTGTTTTGGCTTTGCTAGGTCTTTTGTTGTTCCATATGAATTTTTGGACTATTTTCTCTATTTCAGAAAAGTAGGTCACTGGAATTTTCCTGGAAATAGCATTGAATGTGTTTATTAATTTTGGCAGTATGGCCATTTTCACCATATTAATTCTGCCTATCCAGGAATATGGGAAATCTTTCGATTCCTGGTATCCTCTATTGTCAAGGTCTAGTGTGTTGGGATCCCTGGGTAAGGGTCAGGAAATCAACAGGACACAGGGGATGCAGAGTGAAAACAGCAATTGCCACTGCATGCTGTGCTTTATTGTTACTGGGTATTTAAAGACAAGCAAGCATGATCTTTGCCAAGATTTGGTCAGAAAACATTCACACAAAAATTTCAACAGATATATTTTTACTTGACATATGAGACAATGTCTTGGTATATTATTATCTAAACTATTTTAGAGCAAGCTCAAACCACTTCTCCAATCTCAGGAAAATGCTTGACCAGCTGTTTATCTATGCTTAAGCAAGCAGAAAAGCTACTTCCTCAGCTTCCAGGAGTCTGTGACATGTGTTTTGAGATAGGGAGAGAGAAAATTTTCCCTCTCTAGCCTGGCGTGCCAAGAGCTTTCCTAATCCCAAACACAGTCCTCAGATAATCCTGAGGCTGGGGCCTGTATCATTCTGCCCCCTCAACATAGACCCTGAGTCTTCACAATTTCCTTCTTTTTTCTTTTGTTTTAAAAGTAAAGCTTTCCACAGGGTTATCATAGAAACTTGCATTGGGTTCATAAAAATCAAATATAACAGCACAAGTGCAAACAGAATAATCACAATCATAATTCCCATACCACTAGCAGTATGTGACTTGGTTTGTAGCATTCCTTTCAGATCCAATCCTTCCAACTGTTTAATAAATGTATCAGCAATATTAGAAGCATCATCATTGGCAAATTATTTACCAAAAATATCATGTACATTAAATTGTAACTGAGCAATCAATTGAGCAGCAGTAGAATTTCCAGATAAATACTGCTGTAGTCCATTTCAATCATGTATAGATTTATTATATTTTACATTAGTAATGCAAAAGGTAGTAGAATTCCAATCACATTTTAACAATAACTATTTTTCCAAAACCAATAACTTTTTCCTAACCATCCCACTGTCTGTTTAAGAATATTAATCTGTGTTTGTAATTGAGCATCAATTTTTGCCTGTAAGACCCACAATTTATATGAATCCCGGTGCCATTCTTTCACAAAGTGTTTAGTTTGTAAGGAAGTGTGTAGGTCAATTCCAGACACCACAGCAACAGTGGTAATAGCAATTTGGCTTAAAATCACAGCTATAATGGCTCCAATCATATGCTTTGTACATTTTAGTAGTTTGGTAAAAAATTCATTAACAACACTATCCAAAGGATTTTGGGACCATTCTCTTCCTAATTTAACAGGTAGCCAAATATGAGTTCTTTGTGGAGAAACATAATACTATCACTGTCATTAAAATTAAGAGAGGAATTAATGCAAGAATATAGGCGACAATTAAAACAAAAAATAGTAGGATAACATGTAAAATTTCCCACTAAAAATACATAAGGCAGAGGTACACAAGCAGTTACATTTTAAGATTTGTACAAAATAAAATTATAAGTGGATGCAGAGTTCGCCATCCCCGAAAACAATCCATTTGGTAGCATCACGGGTTTCAGCGCCGCTGCGACCTTCCAAAGATGAGTTTGATCAGCAGTGGGTAGACATGAAAGCCCATCGAGCATCTATAATGCCCCCATCTCTCCAGGCCATCAATTGAGCTCCAGTAAGCGATCCATTAATGGCATCCGGCATCCTAGTAACGTTTGATAAATCACATCTGGTAATATTCCATTCTGAACATGTGTTAATAAATTGTCCAAAAGTTCCCCAATTAATACAATTATTGAACATTTTTCCAAATGTTCCTCTACACTCTTGCCACACAAAAGGCTAATATTTTAAATCAATATAAGTAAAATCAGAGCACATTGGTAAGGATAACTCGCCATCAAAGGTGACGCTTTCCCAGCTACTATTAATGGACTAAGTAATTAATCGCTGCAGCTGTGTTTTAGAATTGGAAGTGTGTTTCCCAGGTAAAATCCAATGTTGCCAATTCATAAGTAAACTTGGAAGAGGCTCCAGAAAAACAGGCAAGGAATGAGTATAGTAAGTAAAATTTAAAAAGCTATCATTATCCTTATTGTAAAGTGTCAAATTATTCCAAGGAGGAGATAAAACAGCAGGAACAGTATAGACGGTTATATCCATGTCTCCCCAAACAACAGGTTCCAATAAAGGAGGGTTAGGAATAAAGGCCCAATAACTTACATTAGCATTATCATGGACAGAATTTACAGTAAGCAGGGCACACATGGCCAGAACAAGTTCTCAGCTGTGACAGGTTTACCAGTGTGTTGTAACGTCTTTTGTCTTTCTCCAGTCAACTTTTAAACCTGCCCCCAGGTGGGCAGTGGCAATTTATTCTTCCTCAACTGGTGGCTGATTCCTTGCAGGATATGGGGCTGTCCTCACTGGGCTGCGTCTGTATCCATCATGCAGGAAGCCAGTATTGTTTGCCATCCCGTGTAGACACAAAACTCTATCCTCGCCCGTTATGTAATAATTTTCCTAGTTGCCATTCTGCTTTCAATGTAATCTTAATCCATGTGGGAGCATTTAAATAATGTTTTTTTGATATTTGTTCAAAATGGCACTCAGCTCTAGTTAAAATATCTCCTTGTGGTAAGTTTAAAAGTTAAGAACAAAAAGAGCTTGATGTAAAATTATTTTAGGTTTTTGCATGGAAAACCACAAGTTATTCATACCTTCATCCAACCTTTTACTCCTTTTTAATTTTTTAATTTGTTGTTTTAGTGTGCCACGAACTCGTTTAATAATAGTTTGTCCTTGGGGGTTATACTCTATTCCTGTAATATGTACCACATCATAAAGTTCTCAAAATCTTTTAAATTTGATATTTTTAGGCTGGTCCATTATCAGTCTTTATTTTGGCAAGCAATCCCATAATGTCAAAAGCTTCCAAGAAGTATTCTATTACATGGTTAACAGTTTCTCCAATAAGGGCAGAAGCCCAAACAAATTTGGAATAAGTATCTATTGTAACATGTACAAACGAAAAACGGTCAAAGGCTTGTACATGGGTTATATCCATTTGTCAGAGCTTGTTAGGTGGTAATCCTTGAGTATTTACTCTAGCAGGTACAACTCTCAAATGCATTGGTCTGCAGATAGTACACCTTTTAATAATTTGTTTAGCTTGAGAATAAGGTATTTTATAATGCATATGTGAATGGCCAGCATTTGTATGTAAATGAGCATGATCCTGTTCAGCAGAAGCAAAACTAACTAATTTATCAACCTGATTATTGCCATACACAAGGTACCCAGGTAACGAAGAATGACCCTTAATGTGAGTTACAAACACTTTGGCTTTACATTGTTTCAGTAATGCTTGTAATTGTTTAAATAACTGATTTAGCTGGGGTTTAGATGAATATGTAATAGCAGTGACTATATTAGTCACATCTACTACAGCATAGGCAGAATCAGTAACAATATTAATATGTCCCACAAAATCTTGCAACACCTTAATAATAGCAAAAGTTCATTTTGTTGAACTGATGCTAAAGTAGTTGTTTGCACCCAATATTTATTTGTTGCACAATAAGCACTTTTTGTTTTGGAGCCATCTGTAAAACCGGTAAGAGCAGTGGGAATAGGGGCCTTGGTAATTATATCATTAATGACAAATTGTTGTTTATGCAAGCAATCCCACAATCTACCTTTGGGAAAATGATAGGAAAATTGCCCACTAAACTTTACTAATGCAATTTGTAGCATTTCAGACATGTTTAACAAATATTTTACTTGGTCTTTTGGCAAAGGAAAAATAATTTTAAATAAATCATACCCCGATAGGGTAAATACCCGTTGCCTGGCCTGTTGAATAATAATTGTCAACTGTTGTTCATAAGGCATAATATTCTTTGTAAATCTATGCCGTGTATAAATCCATTCTAATCATAGCTCATTTTGTCCTATAATTCCTGTTGGGTATTTCCATGTATCCAAAATATATAAATTTATGGGTTGATTCAGTGTTACTCGATGTAAAAACATTTCTTTTTTATTTTTTGCTCTACAAATTGTAATTTATTTTTAGCCTCCTTAGTTAAAGTTTTTTGCTATGTAAATCAGGCTCCCCTTGTAACAATTAAAACAAACTATGTAATTGATAATTAGGAATTTCTAAGGCTGGTCGCATCCAATTAATATCTCCTAATAGCTTTTGAATATCATTTAACGTATGTAATTGATCATGTCATAAAGATATTTTTGAGGTGTCACATTTTGTCTGGAAATAACATATCCTAAATATTTAACCACTGTATCTTTTTGTATTTTTTAGGTGCTATTTTAATTGTGATAAAAATTTAACACAGGGTTTATTAGTTTTTTTAATTACTTTAGTCCAAGAGCCATAATGCTCTTCTACTGTCCGAATCCTTTCCCATGCTATGTCTTGTAACTGCTCATGGATCTCTTTCGGAGAGTTCACTTGCATACAAGCATCCACATATTGTTCTGTTACACTCAACATGGGAAAGGTTATGACCTGTAGGCGTGGATTACTGCTCTGCGCATTTTGTCTAGACCTTTCTGTACATAACTAAGTAAACCACATTTGCCATTGTAGGTATTTAGGTTTCTTAAGCAAGGCTCTACAAAGCATCTTCCCATCCTCGGGAGCAAAATTATTGTAATGTCGAGCAAGCCCATTAAGCAGTTTCTTAACATAATGATACTGAGGTCTATACAAATCACTGCCTTTTTAAGTTCACCAATATCATAAACAGCAACACCTTCATATCTGGCTGGTTGAGCTATACCATTCATAGGGGGTGGTTGAATTACAGCATAAGAAAAAATAGGCATTTCATCATCAAACTCACTGTCTGTGTCCTCTGTTTTGTGAGGGAGTGACGCTGTAAAAATTGTATCAGCCAGTGGAGGAGCCGAAGGCTGCTTTACTTTCACTTTATCAGGTTCTTCTTTCACTCTGCTAACTTCCAACTCCATATGTTGTAATTTTGATAAAATCAATTCCATTTGCCCAGACATTTTATTTACACTTTCAGTTTGTTCTTATTCAGCCCATTTTTACCTCTAGTTTTTTCTCTGTTAATTGCAATGCATCCTTATCTATTGAGTCCTTAACCTCAGAGTCCAATTGTAAATCTACAATAGAAGGGGTGGCCTCTTTCTTTAAGTCTGCTATTAATGTTTCCTCAATCAAAGCTTTAAAAAGGGTATGTAAAATAGCCCAAATAGACCAAAATCTAATCTCTTCCCCTTCTCGAACAGCTCTTTCTACATTATTCTTCACTCTTTCCAATTATCAACATCTAATGTTCCTTTATCGGGGAACCAAGGATTCCATTCCCTAAGTACATTAATATACATTTCTATGTCAAAAGAAGAAATATTTATGCCATAGGCCGCAAGTAAATGTTTAAGCATATGTAAGTACAGAGTAGATTTAACTTGTCCCATCACCCTGCAATTAAAAGTACTTACCTGAATATCCCTTCCTGAATTCAACAATGCATGGTCCCTGTTTGGGCGCCAATTGTCAACGTCTAGTTCACTGGGGTCCCTTGGTAACGGTCAAGAAATCACCAGGACACAGGGAATGCAGAGTGAAAACAGCAATTGCCACTGCATGCTGTGCTTTATTGTTAGTAGGTATTTAAAGACAAGCAAGCATGATCTTTGCCAAGATTTGGTCAGAAGACATTCACACAAAAATTTCAACAGATACATTTTTACTTGACCTATGAGAAAATGACTTGGTACATTATTATCCAAACTATTTTACAGCAAGCTCAAACCACTTCACCAATCTCAGGAAAATGTTTGACCAGCTGTTCATCTATGCTTAAGAAAGCAGAAGAGCTATTTCCTCCCCTTCCAGGAGTCTGTGATATGTGTTTTGAGATAGGGAGAGAGAGCATTTTCCCTCTCTAGCCCGGCGTGCCAAGAGCTTTCCTAATCCCAAACACAGTCCTCAGATAATCCTGAGACTGGAGCCTGTATCATTCTGCCCCCTCAACATAGACACTGAGTCTTCAAACTCTATGATTCATTTTTTAAGGCTTTTACACTTTCCATGAAATAGACACTTTACATCTTTGGTGAGTTTAATTCCTAGATACTTTTTTATTATGAATAGGGTTGTTTCCTTGATTTCCATTTCTGCTTGTATATTGTTGGTGTGCAGAAAGACGACTGATTTTTGTGGGTTAATTTTGTATCCTGCTACTTTGCCAAATTGGTTTATAAGCTCTAAGAGTTTGAGGCTGAGCTTTAGGGATCATTAATTTATAAAATAATGCCATCTGAAAAAAAATAGATAGTTTGTCTTCTTCCTCTCCTGTGTGGATCCCTTTAATGTCTTCTTCTTGCCTTATTGCTCTGGCTAAGAATTCCAGAATTACATTGAAGAAGAGTGGAGATATTGGGCATCCTTGCCTTTTTCCTGTTTTTAGAGGAATTGGTTGTAGTTTTTCCTCATTATAATATTGGCCTTTGATCTGCCGTGTAAGGTTTTTATGGTCTTTTCAAATGTTCCATATATTCTTATTTTTTTCCAGAACTTTTGCATGAATGAGTGCTGAATTTCATCAAAAACCTTTTCTGCATCAATGTTGATATTCATGTGGTTCTTGACCTTGGATCTGTTGATGTAATGGATTACATTTATTGACTTACATATGTTAAACCATCCCTGCATCTCTGGGATGGAGCCTACTTGGTTATAATGTATGATTTTTTTGTGAGGTTTCTGGATTCTGTTTTCTGCAATTTTATTGAGGAGCTTTGCATCTGTCTTAATAAAAGAGATTTGTGTATAGTTCTTTTTTTGTTGAGTCTTTGCCTGGTTTGGGTATGAAGGTGATATTGGCTTCATAGAATGAGTTTGGGATTACTCCCTCTGTTTCTATTTCTCTGAAGAGCTTGAGGAGTATGGGAATTAGTTCCTCTTTAAAGGCCATATAGAATTCTGTAGTGAATCCATCAGGTCCTGGGCTTTTACAGTTGGAAGACTTCTGATTACTTCTATTATCTCTTTGTAGGTTATTGACATGTTTAATTGATTTATTTCTTCTTGTTCTGTTTGGGAAATTTTTTTTCAGGCAGGAAAAGAATTTATTTACCGAACTGCTACCCCCACAATGCATGGTTAAGAAGCATGGCTGAAAAGGAAGGGGTGATCCACCTTTGGACCAGGACTTATCTAGGCCACGGACAGGAGAAGGTGTGGTCAGGTGGGGGAAATGTGTGGCCACACTGGATCCAGATGTGACCTCAGGGTCTGGTACCCTCTTAAGATCAGATGGGAGGCATGTGACCACAGGTGGCCCAGGATGTGACCTAGCAGGAGGGGAAAGTGACTGCTTCCAGGTCTGCCAGTTACCTATGTAACAGATACTGGGCTGAAACTTAGCCACGAGGGAAGAAGGTGTCCCTGTTCCGACCTTATATTCCAGCCTTTTGATAATTATGAAAAAAGGGTGAAGATTCTCTCTGGCTACTTCCTGTTTTCACGGGTGTCAACAGTAAGGGTTAAAGGCTGAGATATGGTCCCCTCTAGGAGAAGGCAGCAGGAAACAGCTGTCACTTGGACATTGAGTGCTTAGATGAAGTCGAGAGGAAGCAAGTCTCTTGGATGAAGTCTGGAGAAGACTCAGGCATTGAGGGACTGAAAAAATAATATAGAGCAAATAAATAACAAGAGGAAGGACTTGGGGCTGAAAATGTTGGTACAAATGTCGCTAGCTATTTCTGACATCTGGTGACTAGGTAGAGGATAAGTCAAGTAACAAAGACAAGAATATAAATTCCTTTCCAGTTGAAAGTTAGACAGGTATTGACATTAGATGGGCAGTCTTCTTTCTTCTATTCATCTCCCGGCTCTGGTTAATTTTCAAAGGGCAGGCACAAAATGAATGATGTGATAATATCTCCTTTTACTCCTTTCCATTTTTCCTTGTTCCCCAGACTGGCTGAATCTAGGTGCTTGTTACTGGGATGGTTTGTCCAAGTTGGTGTTCAAGGAGGTTTGAACTCAAGACCTGGCACTGTGCCTGAGCACTTCTGCTCAAGGCTAGCTCCTACCACATTGAGTTATAGTACCACTTGCAGTGTTTGCTGGTTAGAGATAAGAGGTTTGAGCAAATGCTTCCTGCTTGGCTGATTGCAGGTTATTTGGGAAATGGAGTCTGAGGGATTTTTCAGCCCGGCCTGGCTTTAAACTGCAATCTTTGCCACAAAAACCCTTTGTTATTTCCAACTAAAGTAATAAGGAGATCAAATAGAATAAGTAGAGCTTACCTGGTCCTTATCAAGAATTGACCAAATATTCTGCAATGAAAAAACTCATTAGATGAGAGAATCTTAGGACACATATGCCCAATATTTCAGAATCATGTTGTCAGTACTAGAACACAACACAAAACAAAAAAGGCAAAATGCAAAACCTAAATTTTTTGACAGAATTTTTTAGACATCTTTGCTAACAAAGCACATCAGATGGTTGGGCCTCAGTTACCAGAGTCTGTGAAAAGAGCAACTTGATAGCAAGGCACATTAGAATAGGTGGTTGGAGGAGTAGTAAGCTTGGTGGAGCGGTAAGTGTTGGATGGGGCCAAACCCTTAATCCACCATGTGGCCAAGATGGTGAACTCAAGATGGCGAATTTCGGAAAAAAAGCAAAGAAAGCCTAAACAAAAAATCAAGCTTAGTTTGGCAAGCCTTTGAGAGGGAACCCAGAGGGGGTCCCTGGAACCCAGCCCATATTCCATTCTTCAGGACACAATCCAAAAAGTTGTAGAAAAGAAAGACAGAGATATAGAAGTTGGACATGAATAGCAGAGAGCATAGAGAACCTGAAAGTAAACAGACTTCTGACCATGTACCATTGCAGAGGCAATAATTGTCTAAATCTGAGAATAGCATTGAAACATTAGGTGCTCTGGCTATCCAGAGAGCACAGGGGGCATATCAAAGGGGTTTCACGGCTCGGGCATGACTCACAGCACCCAGTAAATGTGTAGGAGAGTCAGTCTGGTGAATGAAGAAGAGCTGACCAGGCAGAAGCAGCATCTCGACTTTCCACAGAGACTTCTAAAGAGAAATGGCCAAGCCCCACAAACCTAGCATCCTCAGCTTCATAGGTGACCAGCCTTTCGTCTAAAGACCATACGAGCTATCTGTCATGGTGCCACCTCTGCAGAGAGATTGACCAACAGAGAGCCATAGAGAGTAGTTTCACTCACCAGACTGGACAAGTAATGCGGATGTGCATGTGAAGGCCAACAATGGTATTGGTTAAAAGTCTTAAGGCAGTTTGGTTCACAGAAAAGTGGTGGTTAGGAAATTCTAACATTCTGACTCAAAAACCACATCCGAATCATGACACCATATGTAAGGTATATGAAATAGGTAGGTTTCATTAGGAAGCCAATGAAGAGAACACCACATGCTATTCAGGCAGGAAAAGATGTTTGTTTACCGAACTGCTGCCCCCACAATACATGGTAGAGAAGCATGGCTGAAAAGGAAAGGGCAGAATAGAAATTTGAATTTCTGTAGAAATTTATCCCTCTCTGCTAGGTTTTCCTTCCTTTGTGATTAGAGTCTGGAATTACTTCTTTACGATTGTTTGGATATCTTGGATGTCTGTTGTAATTTTCCTGGGATATCTCTGGTATTATTGATTTGGATCTCCTCTCTTATTTTGTTAGTTACTTTTGCCAGTGGTCCCTCAGTTTTATTGACTTTAAAAAAAAACTTTTCATTTTATTAATTTTATTTATAATTTTTTTAGTCTCTACCTCATTAATTTCACCTCTTATCTCTTTCTGTCTAGCAAATTTAGGTTCAAATTTTTCTTGTTTCTCTAGCAGTTTTAGTTGCATCATAAGATTGTTTACTTGATCTTTGTTTTCTTTTTTTCTTTTTTCTTTTTTTGGAGGGTGGCGTCTGGTCATGGGGCCTGAACTCTGGGCCTGGGCGCTGTCCCTCAGCTCTTCAGCTCAAGGCTACCACTCTACCACTTGAACCACAGTGCTACTTCTGGCTTTTTTTCTTTTTGCTTATGTGGTGCTGAGGAATTGAACACAGGGCCTCATGCATGCAAGGCAAGTATTCTACCACTGAGCCACTTTCCCAATCCGGTCTTTGTTTTCTTGATGTGTGCACTGAGAGCAATAAATTTGCTCCTCAGGACTGCTTTTGCTGTGTCCCATAGATTTCGTTGTGATGTTTCTTCATTTTCATTGAAATGTAGGAAGTTTTTAATTTCTTCTTTAATTTCTTCTGTGACCCATGTATTGGTCAACTGAGTTCTGTTTAATTTCCATGTGTTTACGTTTTTTCTACTTCATGCCGTGTTATTGAGAACTAGTTTGATTCCAGTATGAACTAAGAAATGATCTATTTCAGAAAAAAATAGGGGGTTGGCAAGAATAAGACCTTGCTGGTGTGAATGCCTGTAATTCTAACTATTCAGGCGGCTCAGATATGTGTATTCAGGTTCAAAGCCAGTCCAGGCAGGAAAGTTCACGAGACTTTTCTGGGGTTGTTTAGCACCACACCCTGCCTCTAGTCTGGGGTTGTCCACCCCCTTTGCCACCATTGGCCTGGCTGGGCTGCTTATGAAAACCAGTATGGAGGAGCGCTGCACCCCACTATGGGTCCGGAGATGTTCGCTGCTGCTGTTGATGCCGCTGCTGCTGCCACAGCTTTTGCCACTGCCTCACCTGCTGCCACTGCCCCAGGATCAGCTGGGCAACTTATGCAAGCCAGGCACCCCACCACAAGTCAGGTGTTAACCACTGCTGCTGCCTCAGGTTAGGCTGGGCTCCTTATGTGGACCAGTATGGAGAGGCACAAACCGTCACGGATGTGGAGTTGTTCACTGCAGCTGTCCCCACCCCATTCACTGCTGCCGCCCCGGGCTGGTCTGGGCTCTTCCTGTGGGCTAAGAGGCATTGTGCCCGGAGTCTGGGTTGTTTGCCACCACTGCCAGCTGCCGTTGCTTCTCCAGGTTAGGCTAGGCTGTTTAAACCACCAGGACAGAGGTGCCACGCTGCCAGTCTTGGGTCATTCGCCACTGCTGACAGCTGCTGCTGCTCCTGATTGGAATGGGCTGCTTGTACCATCCAGGAAGAGCTATGCCAGGGAGGGTGAGGCGAGTTTTAGTGCTGGCTCTGCCTTCTGAGATTTCTGCTTGTATTCTGTAGGTTGGCACCACCTCTTGGCAGTCTTCTGAGAGCCTTGGGATGCTCATGAGTGTGTGGTCCACAGACAGTCCAGTGCCTGGCCACTTATGGAGCCTGGCATGAAACCCCACCAATTAAGCTGCTTAGAGTGGAGCCCCATCACCAACTACAGGTGGGGGAAGGGTCTTCCCACTTTACTGTCTGTGTAGGGTTTTCCCTTTTCTTTTTTCACTTCCTGTATCTCTCTGAGTAATTGCCTTTTTTGTGGGTCATTTGGAGAAACAGAGCATTGAAATCCAAACTCTTTATTTGGTTGGAGAGAGCTGAGGTGTTTCCCTGCTGTTCCATCACCATCTTGGCCCCTCCCTTTCAGGTGGAGTTTTTCTTAGGTGGCCAGTGGGCCTTGATTACCAAAGGATAGGTACATAAAAGAATATGTTTTAATGCCTGCAGTCTGTAGTTAGACATTTCTGTTAATATAACCTTCCCAAGTTTAGGAACCAAAGGGGGTGGTCTACACTAAAGTATTTCAAAGGGATTAAATCCTTTAACATAGAAGCTACATCTTGCTCAAAGGAGAGCAAAGTGGAGGATGCTTACATAGCCATGGCCAGTATCTGTATTTAATTTAGTTAGTTTCCTTTAAGGTCATATTCATTCTTTCTAGTGTCTTGGTCTCTAAGGTCTATGAATGGATTGTAACTTCCAATTTATTCCTAGGTTGTTAGTTAATAATTAAGAACTTGGACCATGAATGCAGGGCCATCTCTGGACCCCAAAGCGAAGGGTAAGCCAAATCAAGGAATTATTACACACCTCAGCTCAGCCTGAAAAATTGTCCACTATTACTAACAGATACCAATAGCTGTACTTTCCAGGCTTTACATCTGTGGAGTCCACTTTCCCAAATTCATGATCTGAGGTTCCTCATATATGAATTCTTTCCATAGGTTCCAGCTTTTCAGCATTTACCTGATGGAAATTACCTACACACATTACAAAGAATTGTCAGGCTGAGGGCTCACTGGTTTTCAGAAGTTTTAGGCAGAGGTCTCATTCAATTTACTTGGGTGCAAATATCTATATGTAAACTGACAGAAAGATTGAACCTGTATGTTATTTTCACAAGTTCAGTATCAACATTTGCACACTTATTAATACTGTGTTTGCTTCTTCTTTTAATCTTAACGACTAGTAGTTTTAGAGAACCAACTGGTTTTGGAGTGGTCTCCCAAGCTACGTGATCAGCTCAGATGTTTCCCTGTATCTTAGGGTCTCTAGTTTCTTTACTTCCTGTATTGTACTCTGAACCTTGGAGTCTTCTTCCATTTTATTCTCCTCCTTTTCTCTCAAACTTGCTTTCGTGATCCCACTCTAGTTCTCAATGTGCTCCTTAACCTGCAAGTGTTTTGGCAGGGTCACAGGAGAGTTCCTTTGACTAGCCAACTGCTGCTCCTTCTCACACCTTTGCTTGCTCTTCAGCTCCTCCCTTAAGTTCACAAAGGTGCTATTGAGAGGTAATTTTTCCCACCTCCACCTGTTCCATTGGGACATGAAGTTTCTGCATTACATTTATGGTGAAGATCTCAGCAGTCTTTTTGGCTTTTTATTCTAGTAGTCTCTCTTTCTAGTTTTCCACTTTAGTGTATTTTTGTGACAGATCTTCCAACTGTTTGTTTAGCTCTTCTGTTTTTGTTCCTAATGTTCTTTTCCTTTCCCCCGCACTCTCTGTCAGAGCATGTGGTCCTTTAACTCTTTCTGAATAGTACCAATCTCTTTCTGGAGCCTGATATTTTCCAGTTCACTTTTCCTGGCCTCCTCTTCTATGACACAGCACTTCCCCATCTTCTCTGCTAATTACTCTTTCCTTCTTTCTCTGTTGCTTTGAATTTCTGGTGACACTCTTCAAAGCTTATAATCAACATGTACTTCAGCCTAATACATTCTTATATCAGGTCCAGCTCCTTTGTCATGGCGATGATTTCTTAATGCAGCATTAGGATCTCTTCTTGGCCTCACTTGTGGTTAGCAAGGATGGCAGCATTGCTGTCCTGTGCTTGTTTGCCTCTGACCTGTGGTCCCCTAATTTGCCTCATGCTCACCCAGGCTAATGTACTTGAATTTCATTTGATTTTGAGTATTTTCGAGGTTCCTTTTGAGGATTTTCTTCTCATTTTTGACTTGCACATGTTCCTAATTTATATCTTCAAATCTTTTCTTCACGTCAAATAATTTTCTCTGTTTTCTCCAATGTGCTCTTCTATGTGCTTTTAATCTCTTGGTGGGTTTTGACTGGTACATATTGGAGACTCAGTCTTTTATTAGACTATGTTTTGAGATAGAAGGGTGGAATTTTTTCTTTGCCACATTTCTTAAGTTCAGAGGGCTGCTTTTTAAATTGAACATAGTTGGAATTCAGAGCCCCAAGCTCCTTTGCATGTTTCTCCAGAGATATGAACACATTTTCCAGGTGGTTAATGTGATTAATTAACCTGTCCTTTTCTATCTTTCTCCTCCTTGGGCATTCCTTTTCCCAATGTCTATTTTGTTTGCAATAAGCACACTGATGTAGTCCTAGAGGTTCCCTATTGCCATTTGCAAATGAATTGTACTGTCTTTGCCAAGGGTTTCTTGATCCCTATTCTGGTGCTCCTACCAAAACTCAAACCCTCTTCTTAGACTCTTTCTCCCAGGTATCTCTGTTAAAAAACACCCTCTGTGTGACTAATTCCAAATTAGAATAAACTTTTCCCTCAAAACCTTCTAACTTTTGAAGATTTCTTCTAATATTTGGGGCTGTCTGGGTAACAAATGCCATATTTAGGAGGACTCTTTCATTCTCCAGGGCTTCAAGATCTATAGACCTATATATCCTATAGGCTTCTGGGAGAAGTTTCATAAAAGCATTAGGGTACTCACTGGGGAACTGTAAAATCTCACCCACCTTAGATTGATGATTTGGCTTTTTAGCCACTGCGGTATCCCTGCTAACAGAACCTGGCAATAATAGGTAAGCAGCTCCATACCTCAATTGTTGTTAGTCTCAGCTTGGGTAAGAATGTGCAAAGACTTGCTGGTTCAATAGTGGGGCTACTCTCTGGTCGAAGGACCACCTTCAAATCACCAAGCAGGATTCATTCCCTTTTCTACCAGGTGAAAAGTGCCTGTAAAATTTGCTGACACTCATCCCAGATGTGCTTGTGTTTGAAAATTACTGTCTCTAATGAAGTAATGAGCCCCTTTTTGCTGAAAAGGATGGATTTTGCTGTTTCCAGTTATACAGGTCACTAGTTGTAAAGGGAACATATATTAGAAATGGGGCTTGCCCACCATCTCCTCCATGTTCCTATCTCAAAGGTAATAAGGGTAACATACCACATTGTAGCACCTCAGACTGATACAAGTAACCATTTTTGGTATGGGAGGACTTAACATTAGAGGTGCTGATGGTAAAGAAAAGGAGAGAGAGAACATCAGTGCATCTTCCTCTGAGGAATTCTGTAAACCTGGAGGAGACTATGTTTTGGATATGTTTTAGGCCTTGTTCTCCCATCCTGAGAAAAGGAGTAAACAGAGGTGCATACAGGACACAGAACTATCAGCATACACACAGAGACCAATAGCCACAGACAACCCACATGTCCCATACCTCTCAATGTTGACCTCTACAGGAGGTCCCAGATGACAGAGAGAATGTCCTAGATTGTCTCTTGAGGAGGCCACAGATGATCTTTGGAGGATGTCACATATGTCATTCCTAGGAGGCCCTAAAAGACCTCTCATGGAGGTTTCAAATGGCTTCCCAAGGAAGTGTTAGATGACCTCCAAGGGATGTCCCAGATGTCCTCTCAATGTGGCTGAGATTACCTCTCGAGTAGCTCCCAGATGGCCACTCACAAAGGCCACATATGAACTTCAGAGGAGGTTCCAGATAACCCTCTTGAGAAAGCCACAGATTACATCCAGAGAAGGTCCTATGTGGCTTCTCAAGGAAGTCCCAAATGATGTCCGAAGATAGTCATACATTTCTCATCAAGGTAACCCGAGATGACCACCTAAAGAAGCTCCAGATGACCTCAGGTGGTGGTCCTAGATTGCCTCATAACGAAGCCCCAATGACTACTTTTGAAGAGGTCTCAGGTGGCCTCCTGAAGAAGCCCCAGATGACCTCTGGAGAAAGTCCAAGATGGCCCCTGGAGAAGGCCCCAGATGAACTCCAGAGTAGGTCTCAGATGGCTTCTTAAGGAAATTGCAGATGTACTCTTGATGAGATTCCAGATGGCTTCCTTTGGAAACCCTACATGGCCTCTCAAAGAGTTCCCTCTAGAGGGGGTCCTCAAAACAGGCTGGCAAGCTTGCCCAGACTTGTCCTTAGTGGTACCTAAATGACTTTTGTCCATGTTGGTTCTTTGCAGACAAACACTCGAGGTAGACTCTCAACCCTGAGTGCTGACACTCTCTCCTATGGGGATTTTTCTCTGGGTCCAAGGCCTGATGCAATCCAAATGGATTATGTCAATGGGGTCTCTAAAAATTAGGACCTCTATAGTTGAAGAGAATCCATCGAGACACAGTTAATATAATAAATGTTCTCCAAACCATCAACCCCCAAAATTATGATATCAAAAGCTCCAAACATCAAAGGGCAAGCCTTTTTCTCCCCTTCCTTTGTCTCTCCTTCAGAGTTCTATACTTCTTTCGAGGTCTTTCCCTTTTTCTCTTCTACCAGTTCTTTCTTCTCTTCAGGCTTCTCCACTCTCCACAGGCCTGAACTCCTTTGCCTGGGTCGTCAGTTGCCATTCTTCACCTCCTGCTCTCCCTCAACATCCTCTCCTCCGAGGTTTTCCCCTTATGCTATCATACCACTTTTTTCCTTCCAGGACTTTTCCCTTCTATTGAAGTCTGTACCCTTTCTCCACTCCAACTGCCTAACATTTTTCAACTGTCACATCCCAAACTGCCCACAGCCCAATAAATTCTTAACAGCTCAACACGTGGAGATTAATGCACCAGCCCGTCCCACGGAATGTCCCATCTTCTTTGGTGGCATATTTTCTCCGCTCCAGCTTGCCAGGAGATGGGGCCACGCTGATTATTGCACCCTATATATTACTGGAACCCTGCTGATTATTACAGTCTCTTCCTTGTGAACTGGTAGCAATTGAAATTGGAAATTTGATTGTGATATTACAAAGTCGTTGTGACATCACAAACCCATTTTGACACAATCACCACCACGACATCACGAAGCCATTGTGACAACATTGTCATTGTTACATCATGATTCCATTGTGACATCTCAAATCTATTATGACCTCTTAGCTCCTTTGAAAAATCACATCCCCTTTTCAACATCACAGTCCATTTGTGTACCTATATCCTTGTTGTTAAGTAATGACAATTGAGATCAGACATGCCACTATAACATCAAAAAGTGTTTGTGACATCCTCAACAGTGTCACATCACTTTTTCATTATGGAAACATCACCTCATTGTGACATCATCAAACTCAATTCATTGTGACATCATCAAACTCAATGACATATTGCATTATGACAACAATTCGCATTCTAACATCATAGACATATTGTGAATGCCTATTCTGTGATTCTGTGGTATGAGAGTTGATATGAGAAATGCACTTTTGTGTCTACATAACCATTTTGACATTATTATCACTTTGTGACATCACAGTGCCATTGTGCTATCACTAACACAATGTGACATTACAAACTTCTCTTGTCCTCATAACTTTTGTGACATGCTGACATTGTGATATCTTAGAACTTTTGCCCTCATAATTTGTTTTCAACCTCATATTTCATGTATGACATGAGATAGCAGAAATCCACTGTGACATCATGACCATTGTGATATCACACTGACAGATGTCATGATCATCATGTCATATTGTGACCTCACAAAAAGTTTTGTTGTCACAGTTAGTTTCTGATGCCATACAGATAAGGGGTAATCGTAGGTCTATGATGTCATAATTGGTTGGTGATATCAAAATGGTATAAAGGATCCCATTTGTCATGAAATCACAGAGAATAAGAGTTCACAAAAAGACTGTGGTGTCTCCAAAGGCAGGTATTGTCACAAATGTGATGAAGTCCTAAAAGTCTTGTGATGTCACAGTGTGACACAATGTTCATGATGTCTGTCAGTATGATGTCATAATGATCATGATGTCACAGTGGATTTCTGATGTCACATATCATAACTGAAATATTATAAGGTTGAAAGCAGATTACAAGCTTATAAAGGGCCTAAGACATCACAATTGCAGCAGATCTCAAGACTTATGAGGACAGGGCAGATTTTTGATGCCACGGTGTGTTAGTGATATCACCATGGCACTATGATGTCACAAAGTGATTATGATGCCATAAATTTATGAGATCATAATGGTTTTCTGATATCAACCCACATGCCACATTTCAAATAGAATGAAATAAGAGAATAGGCATTTACAATGTGTCTGTAACATCACAATGACAATATAATGTCATAATGCTATGAGGTCAATGTAAATTGGTAATGTTGCAAGGAAGTAATGGTGTCATAATGAATATGTGGTAATGGGGTCACAAAGGTTTTGTGATGTTACAATGGCATATATGAATTCAATCGTCATGTGTTCACAATGAGGATATGGGTACACATATGGACTGTGATGTCACAAATGCCATGTGTGTTTTCAAAGGTTCTTAGGGGTCATGATAGCTTTATGATACAGTTTTGATGAGATCACCATGGGTTTTTGATATCATGATGATTTTGTAATATCTCAAACACATGTCCCATTTCAATGGCTAGTATTTCACAATGTGCATAAATTTCACAGAAGGAGCTTGAAGTCCTAATGGACATGAATTTTTAAAAATGTTATGAGGTCATATTAGGTTTGTGAATATACAATGGGACAGTGATATCACCATGGCAATATCAACTCACTACATCATGTCAAAATATTCTTTTGGTGTCACAATTAGTTGATGATGCCACATTGGTGATGAAGGCACAAAAGATTGGTGATGTCACAATGTGTCGGGCATGTCACAATTACATGATG
>NW_024872115.1:0-35068 GCF_019054845.1 Dipodomys spectabilis
GATGGGGCCCGAGGAAAGGTAATTGCTGCCGCTCGCCCATTCCCCAGCCTCCCTCAACCCAGGAGATAATCAGATGCAGCAGGGAGTCAAGTCAGGCAGGAAGAAACTCATTTATTAACAGAGCAAGCCCTTTTTAAAGCAAAAAAGAGTGGGAGGCATGGCAGGGGAGGAAGAGGAACCCATCACTGTCAAGGTCACACCCTATCATGCACCTAAGCTTCCACAGGCTGGTTATGCACTGAATGTAAAGCAAATTGGTTTCTGCCCACTCAACTCCCTCTCAGCACCATCTTTGCTGCCCATGTGCTCTACAGTAAATTGGACTCTGCCCACTCAACTCCCTCTCAGCGCCATCTTTGCTGCCCATGTGTCCTACAATCAAGGAAAGGATTCTTAAAGGTGTCATAGAGAAAAGATTGATTATTTATAAAGGATATACAGTCAGAATAAATACAGATTCCTTAGCTGATATGGTAAAAAGGAAAAAAGAGACTTGCCTGATAGATGACAAACATTAAAGGCAAACAACTACCAACCGTGAATATGATCCCAAGCCAAACTCTCCTTTATATTTAAAGGATATATAATAATATTTCATGGGGCTGGGAAGGTGGCTAATTGGTAGAGCGCTTGCCTTGCATGCCTGAGGCCCTGGGTTCAATTACTCAGCACCACATAAGAAAAAAGAAAAAAGCCAGAATCAGTGCTGTGGCTCAAGTGGCAGAGTGCTAGCCTTGAGCTGAAGAGCTGAAGGACAGCACCCAGGCCCAGAGTTCAGGTCCCATGAACACACCACCCCAAAAAAAAATCATGACAAAGAAAACTTGAAACAATTTATCTCCACCAGATCAGCAGGATAGAAGTGAATCAAATGTATCCTACATAGAGAAGATCATGAAGAAAAGAAACTGGTAATATAAGATGTTCCCTACCAGAGAACAAGGTAAACACATTAAGAGTAGATGAGGCACAGCTCCTAAGAGCTCCTAAAAGAACTCACCCAAATATATAAAATTAGTTGGAAAAAAATGAGACATCACAACATAAATTAGCAAAATTGTGAATGTGATAAGAGAGAATTTTGAAAACCATATGCCAATCACCTGGAGAATCTTGGAGAAATTGATGCTTTCCTATAGTTAAATTGAACCAAGAAATGATACATAAGAAGAAATGAAAATTAAATGTCAATAAACAATTTTCCATACCAGAAAAATATAGGACTCAATGGATTTACCATGAAATTAAGGAGTGCATATAACTTACAATACTCAGATCTAACTCTTCAGTAGAATAGAAAGGGACATGGAATTATCAAACACATTCAATGAAGCTAGAATTAGATTCTTCCTCATATCAGATAGGGACTCACCAAAGAAAGAGAACTATGAATCCAGCATTTTTATAAGCTTTGATGCAAAAGTCCTTAATAAAATTCTCACCAACCAATTTCAGCAACTATCAAAAAAATCATATCCTATGATCAAACAGTATGCATCCTAGGATACAATTGGATTCAATATACTTGTCAATAAACATAATGCACACCATCAGCAGAAGCAAGGACAAGAACCACGTGATCATCTATAGGGATGTAGAAATAGCTTTTAACAAGCTCAAATAGCACTTTATGATTAAAATGTGTGAGAAGCTAGGAACGCATGGAAATTTCCTCAATATAATTTAAAGTATGTGTATGAAAAAGAGACAATAAGCATGTACCTAATGGTGGAAGCATGAAGATATTAAAATCAGGGATGAGAAAAGGATGTCCACTCTCTCTATTATTCTTCAAAATAGTAATGGACTTTCTAGAAGGGCTATAGGTAAGAGAAAAACATAAAGGGAGTTTAATTAGGGAAGAAGTAAAACTATCACTTTTCACAGATGAAATGATCCTGTATTTAAAGGACCCTATAGCTTCCTACCGCAAGTTAGTGAAGGTGATGCTAACCTTCAGCAATGTAGCAGGGTATAAAACCCACAAGAATCAGTACTTTTTCTGTGTTACCAACAATGGGAAGACACAGGCTGAAATCCAAAAAACCACCTCATATGTATTAGCCTCAAAATCAAATCAAATCTAAACAAAACAAAACAACAACAATAAAAGTAGGAACTAATTTAACTGAAAATGTGAAGGACCTCTACTGTGAAAACTTTAAAACTCCAAAAAAGGAAATTGAAGGAGATTCAAGGAAATGGAAAGCATACCTATCAAAATCCCAACAATATTCTTCAATGCAGTAGAGAAAGCAATCCAAATTTAATATGGAATTACAAAATTACAGTTGAAACAAAAGGCTTAGAAAGGAACACATGGGCCTATTGTCATCTTACACACACACACACACACACACACACACACACCCCACACACAATGGAATTCTATTCACCCATCAGAAAGTGCCACGCCTACTCCGGTGGAGTCTGCTTAGCTTGGAAAACCTGCGTTCAGACCTGAGAATGGGGCTTCACAGAGACCTATCTCTGAGAATGGGACTTCACCGAATTCTACCTCAGAGAATGGGGCTTCAAAGAGGCCTACCTCCTGGAAAGGCTGGCAAGCCCCTGGGAAAGATGTGTTTCTGTCCCTCTTTTTCTTTTCTTCACTGTATAGGAGTGCCTATTAATCTTTTACTGTTCCTGCTGCTCATTGTACTTACTCATGCTCAACGTTCCCTTATTCAAGGCTCTTTCTTAAGAGTGTTGACAACTCCAACATCTGATGAGTGTCTTAAAAATATGACTAACTCACCAGAGTTAAGTGCTACCCTGAAAGCCCCTCTTATGGAGGCTAGTAGACAAGTCATAAGTAAATATAAAAGTATTGGGGGTTTCACGATTTCATTTCAGCAGAAAGAATTGTTTGTAAGAGATTTACAAGAAGCTGTAGGCGTGGCTAGAACAGAAAGAATGTATGGCAATTGCTGGGAGAACTACTTAGGAGAAAGAACTTCCTGTTACTCTCTTTCATTTACTAAGAGACTTGCTAGATCTAGGCCTCCTTGGTGCTTACTATTAAAGAAGGAACAGGAAAGATCTTATGGGACAGTTAAGGCCTCTATAGAAAAAAGTAATGGTTAATTGGTGATAAACATCGAAACCCATTGTATTTCTTAAAAATAGAGGTAAAGCCGGAAACAAGTGCCTATCAGGCAACCAGCTGGTGACCACCCAAGAATGAAGCCCCGCAGCAAGATTGTGTAACCTTTTGCCCTTTCTCATGGAGACTTTTGCTTTAAAAATTTGTTATCCTCTGCATTAAATAGCACTCAGCATCCACTCCTCTTGTGTGTGAGTTGTCTGTTTGCCATCTCCCCACCTATTCCAGTTCCTCCACTAGTTGTCCTCCGTTGTCCCAACAGAGCCTGTCCGCGGCAAGAAAGGATGACTTTTCACCAGTCTTAACGAAATTGAAAGGCTTGGGAAAATTACAAAGAGAAAGGAATGAAGACTCAGAGCAATATAGTTTTCATAGATTCATTCATTTATGGTAGTTAGAAGGTGCCAACAAATGTACAAGTAAACATGACAGATTCTACCTCGTCCCACTTAAAATGGCCACTATGAGGCCACTATGTAGCCAAATGGGAACTCTATTACACTGTTGGTGGGGAATTAAACTTTTTAACCTATCTTGAATGAAATACAGAGTTTCTTCAAAAGACTAAACATAGATCTCTTATGACCCATTAATTCCTCTCATGGGCAGTAATCCAATAAATAACAACCAACCTCACATTAAAGCTACCAGCATAAACATGTTCAGGGCCCAGTCTCAGAGTTCAAGGACGGGAAGCAAAGTTACCACTGCTGGTATTTGTTTCCTCAAATATGAAACTTTTGACATAAGATATCAAATCATCCTATTTGCAGCAGCTAGGATAGGACTTAACTGTAGTGGGTGATAAAATGGCTTTTTTGAATGTTAAGAAAAGATGTAGGCAGTCCAAGAAAAGGGAGATTTGTTTTTATTGTTGTTGGTCCAGGGGCTTGAAGTCTGGGCTTGGGCACTGTTCCTGAGCTCTTCAACTCAAGGTGAGGTCTGTACCTCTTGAACCTCAGTGCCATTTCTGGTTTTCTGGTGGTTTAATGGAGATAAGAGTCTCAGGGACTTTCCTGCCCAGGCTGGCTTTCAACAGCAGTCCTCAGATCTCAGTTTCCTGAGTATCTAGGATTACAGCTGTGATCCACTGTCATCAGGCTAAAAATGGGGTGGGGGTTAATAAAAGAAAACTCATCTCTTCACCAGTGTCTAAACCTCAACTATCACTATTAAAACACTTTATCCTCAACTCAATTCATCAGACATTTGTAAATTTTCTCTTTTCCTTCATGTGGGAATACTGCAGTCAATATCAACTCAGTTGTCAGACTGGATCAATTGTATGGTAATTTCTATCACCTAAATCAAGAACACTTACATCAAAACAAATGAAAACCTCATTTGGAATAATTATTTTCTCTTTTTATTACAAATCTGTGATTGATTACTTCATTGGACCGCCTAATAGAGTGATGACTTTTTCTTTCTCTTTAGCAATTGGCTTTCTTCCACATGTGGTCAAATATTTAAGAATTCAAAGAGTTCCATTGATATTTCATTAAGCTGGCCTCTAAGAAAATGTGCATTTCTGGTATTTGGTCTGCTGTCTTGTCCCTACACACACAGTCATTCTATGATTTATTTGTTCTACAAGGAATTCTATTTTCCAATCTTTGTATTACCAATTTTAGTCTCTCTAATCAGTCTTTCTGACCCACTCTTGGGACTCTCATTTCAGTCTGCCTCATAAGAAATATATTAGTTATCAGCTAAATGACTTTCAGCTTTTGTTTTTTGCCTGATTTAATGTAGGCTGTGATAGCAGCCCTGAGTGGCTGTGCTCACTGGAATTTTTTGTTTGTTTGTTTTGTTTTGTTTTTAGAGGTCTAGGATTACTATTCAATGTATTAGCTTCTCTGGGCCCCAGTGATCCCCTGGCGTACAGTCAATGTGTTATTCTCCTAAAGATACAAAAACAGCTGGCTAAATTCCTGTTTTATTTGTCTCAAAATGAGGCAATCTGGCATCCTTGCAAATCCATGAATAATCCTCTGTAACCACTTGCAGAAATAGTCTATCAAGATGGCTTTTCAAGGTTGACTGTGAAAAATGTTCATTTCCAACTTACCACCATAAAACTGATCACATCCCTGGGAGGAGAATTTTGGAAGGAATGTTCCCCTTCCTTTCTTTTCTTATGATAGATCAAACCATAATATTCTACAATTGTGGTCAGCCTGGAGCACATTTTCCCAATAATATTCTGTAGTATAAAAGAGGATCAACTATAAAAATAAAGGTGAAAATACTTGTCTACTAAGACTGATTCATATATGTTGCTTATATCTGTTGTTATTTTCATTACTTCAAGCAGATGGATAATTTATATTGGGATTAGACAAGTTGCAAAGGATTGATGGAATAAACATTCAGTTTACTTTCATATATCCAACATAATACACTTAACCCCTTATGGAAAATTAAATCTAACTGTAGAAACAATGTCAGGAATATAAAATAAGCCTCAATATGTATAATCTGGCACACATAACCCATCATCTACTCAGAAATTCAGTCTCCATAAATATTTATTTTGTAAAATAATAAAAATTTAATTAATGAGTATGACTTTTAATTATCATCTGAAATACTCCTCATGTATATAATTTAATAGATATCAGCTAGACACGTATTTAACATGCATGCAGAAATCAAATTTCCACCATTTAAGCTAGATGAGAGGAGTCATACTCTCCTGTACTGTGTGGTGTGAATTTTACCACAGTGCTGAACCCTTCCACCTAAAACCAAGTGTATTGTGGAATAATCTATTATTTGATATTCAGATGAGTGCTACGTGTAGAATACACTTTGAACTACTACATTAATTCACAGAAATGAAACAATAATATATATTATTTAAGTTCTAATGCTTCTCAATTTTACAATTCATAAAATATATCATTAAAATTAGCTTCACTTTCTTCTTTTCTATAGCTGCTGAAATTAAAATTATATATTAAGCATTCAATATTAAGAAATCAACAATGAGTAACCTATTATTAAAATGATATACTATTAAACTGTGATTTGAAGTATAGTTCTAACAAATTGTGATGCAAAAAACATTTATTAGAGTTATGGGTAATAATTTTAAATCTTACCAGCTTTTTATTTGTTTCCTAGTTGTGTCATTTGTTTCTCTTCGTCCAAGTCAACTCTCCACCTTGTTTAGTTTTCTATTTTATTGGTTTGCTGATTGTGCATTTTGTTTTCCCTTTTTAGTGATTGACATGAGGCTGAAAATCTGTACGCCAGTTCATTACTTCCTATGATAAAGTAAAATTCCTGTTCTCCACAGCTGTTGTAGTCTTCTTTGTATAGTACAGTATTTCCCCCACTCCCATCTCCTGTATTGCTGCTCTTGAATATTTTATTCTATTTTTTATTTATATTTTATTGTCAAGGTAATTTAAAGCAGGGTTATAGTTATGTAAGTAAGATAATAGATTTATTTCTTTTCTAACTTGTTACCCCGTCCCTCATTTTTCTCCCTCTTCCCTCCCAATTCCCACACCAAGATCATTTCCTACATATTGTCTTGTGAGTATCACTGTTACCTAGGTTCCCCCTTTTTCCTTTGTCTCACCATTTTGTTTTTTCCCTTTCCCTTGCCTAGTTCAGCTCAACATATTTACACTACTCAGGGTATCAAAATCAAATATAGTGTCTGCAGGGGATAAATCATAAGTGGGGAAAAACAAAAAGTTAAAAAGAAATCACGTAGTACATTAGAACAACAACAACGAAGAACATGTGTTAGAGTTCATTTCACTTGGAATCACCTTATATGGTCATATCTACATAGCAATTGACCTATTCTGCTCATCTACTAAGATTATCCTTGATGTACACAATCATGATCCCCTATTACCCAGTAATCCCACATCTGGGCATTTACCCAAGTGATCACGAACAAGGCCACACTAAATCTACCAGCACAATTATGTTTATCACAATATTATTTACCACAGCTAAGATATGGAATCAATCCAGATGCTCC
The DNA here is from genome assembly GCF_019054845.1 of Dipodomys spectabilis. Classification (NCBI taxonomy): domain Eukaryota; kingdom Metazoa; phylum Chordata; class Mammalia; order Rodentia; family Heteromyidae; genus Dipodomys; species Dipodomys spectabilis. The sequence goes on from NW_024872115.1 coordinate 7,113, forward strand.
TCAGTAGATGAATAGATCAAGAAAATGTTACACACACACACATACACACATACATACACATGGAATATTATGCTTCCATCAGAAAGAATGATACCACCTCATTTGTAAGGAAATAGGAGATCATCGAAAAAAATCACATCAAGTGAAGCCAGACTTAAAGAAACATAGGTCCCATGGGTTCCCTTATTAATAATAATTAGTTTATATCGAGGATAATTTCATGTACATTAATTTGGCATTTTGTTCCATGTTGAGCATAAAACATTATTGCTATAGTTTGTTATTATTTCTGCAAACAGGCAAGTATATGTAAAGAATTACGTTTATCTCATCCATTACTGAAGGAAGAACACCTAAAAGAGAAACCCCTACAAGGAAGACCAGCTCCTACATATTTAGCTTCATTCCTATGTAAGGCCAGTGTTGTCCCCTGTATCCTCACGTTATACATTACAACTCTATACTTGGTCATCCTGTATATCCACTATCATCTATATTGTGACCTAAATGCCCCAGGAATATCAGTTGTTTACTTTTTGAAAAATTTCTCTGTTGCTTAGGTTGGTGTGTGTGTGTGTGTGTGGTTTTACAAAGATCAGAAAGCAACATTTTACATCATTTAGATTACATCTTTTAGGTCATTGTAAGTTGTGGCTAATGGGAGAAATCTCTTGCTATTTTAAAGATGAAACAGAAAATTATATTTGTGCATGTGCCACAGTTGCTTTATTAGTCTGTAGTTGAACACATAACTTTGATTTATATCTTGCCTGTTGTGAATAATGTGAATAACAGTGAACTACAGATATATTTACGAGTTACCCAGAGAGAATTAATCATATGATTGCTGGGTCAGATGATATTTCAACTTTGCATTTCTTTAGAAAATTGCGTACTACTTTCTACAACGAGATTACTAACCTATATTTTGACCAAGAGTGTAGAAAATTTCCTTTGCTCCACACTCTCACCAACATTATTACCTTTTAAGTTTTTTTTAAAGAGCATGTTTTTACTATGTGCAGTATCCCAGGCTGGCCTTAAGCTGAAATCCTCTTACTCCAATTTCCCAAATGCTTGGAATTACAAGCCTTTACCACCACACCAAGTTCCTTCGAATATTTTTGATAAGAGTTATAATAGTTACGTAGTAGTATCATAGTAATTTTGAATTGTATTTCTCTAATGACTTCTGTTCACACAGCATTAAGCCAGCATAGAAGTGATATTAAACACAACTTTTTAAAGCCACTGGTGATTTTCAGGGCATATTCGAAAATATGTCTATTCAGAACTTTTATCGATTTTTATTCAAGTTCCTTGTTAATCTCATCTTTAATCTCTCTATACAAAATCAATAATACATTCCAGGTAGTAGAAAGGAAAAAATTGAGCAACACCTAACATTTTTCAATTTTCAATAACATGATATTGCTTAAATCATTTTTGCTTATGCTTGAGACTATATAACTCAATTTAGTGAAGACTTTTACAAGGCTATATGTATTTAGTTTATATTACTCTGATTGCTTTTTCCAAAGCCTGTGTGTCTAATTTTCCTTGGTTTCTTTCAGTCTCATGTAGTTCAGATTTCAAACTGAAGAATAAATTGAAAGAAGCAACCAAAAAAATAGAGTTCCTCTCATCTGATGATGGCTCTACAAGAATGAGGAAAGAGTTCATCCTGCTAAGGACCTATGATAGGTTATCAAAAAGAGAATTCATTCTTCTAGGTCTTCCCTTTCTTTGCAATTTAACTTAAATAATGAAAAACACAATATACTGCTTAGTTACTTTTAGGCTTTATCAATTTTGAACATTTTCATATGGACCTTAGCTCAGTCTACAATTCCTTCATTATTCTGACCCTGATAGTTTAGCACTATCAAGACATAAGATAAGCAGTTTGATTTACAACATGAGAAGTTATCCACCTGGCTTCCTTGGAAGCACAGCATAGTCAATAGATAACGTTACTTTTGGTGGCTCACCAAAGTTGAAATATCATCTGACCCAGCAATCATATGATTAATTCTCTCTGGGTAACTCGTAAATATATCTGTAGTTCACTGTTATTCACATTATTCACAACAGGCAAGATATAAATCAAAGTTATGTGTTCAACTACAGACTAATAAAGCAACTGTGGCACATGCACAAATATAATTTTCTGTTTTTTTTGTCTTTTAGGTGTTCTTCCTTCAGTAATGGATGAGATAAACGTATTGATTTCTGTAATACATAGCACATTCTGTTTAGTATTAAAAAAAAACTGCTGGCTAAACTCAAAGTTCATTAGTAATTTATGTTAAGTATTTCACAAGTTTTATGTCTCTTAGTTCTTAAGAAAACATTTGCTATGATGCTAATGTTATTACCATTTTAGAGTTGAGAAAAATTGTAATTAAGTCACTAAGTGCATGGCCCAAAGACACACAGTGAGGAAGGAAATGAGTCAAAGTTTCCAAAAGCCTTTCAGCAATACAAAAACGGTAGGTGAAATATCTCCATTCTCTTACACTCTAAATACAATATTCATATTGTCCAATAAATAATAGCATAGCAATTATTGCCAATGGTAATTGTATTCTGTCACATTTTGTCTTCAACACAGATTGTGTTGGTGACATTGGGTTATCGTGCACAGAGCTGAGCTTATAAATTGAGGTCCAAAGAGAGGCAAATTTCTTCTGTCCCACAGTTCCAGTATTCTTTTAAAAAAGTACTAAAACTTTTAAATACCATCACTTACTCTCTTTTAAGAGTCCCAACATGAAATAAATTCACATATAATCACTCCAAAATGCTTTAAAAGTAGGAAATGATAAAACAGTCCCCTGTGAAGTAAATTTTTTTCTACTTTTAAAATTATTCTGAAAGCATTGTGATGGTTGGTCACACGTGTAATCCTGTTTGCTCTGCATAACTACTCAGGACCCTGAGAATTATAGATAAGAGTTGGAAGTCAATCAGGCCAAAAAATTCCTAAGATTATTTTTCCAAAATTTAAATAAACTAGCAAAGGTCCAGGAATGGAGATGTAGCTCATATAGTAGCTCACCAATCTAGAGAGAAAAGGCTTAGCGAGACCATGAAGCCCTGAGTTAAAACTCTGAGCACACCAACATGCAGGCATGCACACACACACACACACACATACACACACACACACACACTCACACACTTACTCAAAATATCTTTGGGTCAGTCTTTTCCATTAATTTCTTTTTTGTTTGTTTGTGTGTGTGTGTGTGTGTGTGTGTGTGTGTGTGTGTGTGTGTGTGTGTTTTAATTGTGAAAATACTGTACAGAGGGGTTACAATTACATGGGCAAGATAATGAGCACATTTCTTATCAAGTATTGTAGCCTCCTCCTTTGTTTCCCCTTCCCATCCCTTCCCAGCCTCCCCCCGGCCCCCCACCCAGTCCTCCCCCCCATTAATTTCTTTGTTAACAATATTATATGGGTAAAATAAAATAAACTCTTCCATCTCAGAACATTTTCTAATGTTTTTTATTGTAAAAGTACTGTACAGAGGGGTTAAAGTTACATGAGCAAAGTCATGAGTGCATTTCTTATCAAGCATTGTTACCTCCTCCTTTGTTTTTCCCCCCACCATCCCCTCCCCTCCACCTCCACAAGTACACTTCTCATCCCCACACCCCCACACCCCCCAACATGTTGTCTTGTGCATCTCATTGTTACAATGGCTCAACTTTTATCTCTATTTAAGCATTTTGATTTTTCCCTTTCCTTCCCCAAATTAGAGAAGTGTATTTTCAGGATGTAGTTGCACCAACATCAAATCCAGTGAAAACAGGGCTTATACTGTGGGGGAGGACCATATAAAAAACAAAAAAAAACACATTGTACATTATAAATATGTTAGAAACAACAGTAAGAAAGAATAAAAAAAAAACACTTCTGTCCTTATCTTGGGGTTCATTTAGCTTAACATCATCTTATTTAGTAATATGCATATAGCTTTTGATCTTTTCTGCTTATCCCAGTTTTCTGCTTATATTATTTATTGCAAGTAAGGGATACCTTACATATATATACATTCCAATCTATATTTATATTTATGTATATAAATATACATATATATACATATATACAAATATATATACATATATATGTATGTGTAGATAGATAGATAGTTAGATAGATAGGAAAATACATACACACACACACGCACACACAAAATTTTCTTGATTCATTCATTTTCTGAGGGGCATCGGGTTTGGTTCCCTATCTTAGCTATGGTAAATAATGCTGCAATAAACACAGCTGTGCTGGTAGTTATAGTATGGTCTTGTTTTATCATTTGGGTGAATGCCCAAAAGTGGGATTGCTGGGTCATAGGGGAGCTCTATGTGGAATCTTTTGAGGAACCGCCATACTTCTTTCCAAGTGGTTGAACAAGTTTTCACTCCCACCAAGAATGGAGTAGGGTTCCCTTCTGTCCACATACCCTCCAGCATCTGTTGTTGTAAAAATGTGGAAATCTTCATGAATTTGCATGTCATCCTTGCGTAGGGGTCATGCTAATTCTCTCTGTATTTTTCCAATTTTAGTGTATGTGTTGCCAAACTGAGCACAGAACATTTTTTATACATAAAGTGGAATTGATTTTCCTAAACTAGAAAATTCAACAAAAATAAGTTCAAAAGACTTGTCGTGAAATTTTAGAACCATATATTTCTTATTTAAGCACACATTTAAGAATAAAGTCAAGTTAGATATGTCAAAAACAAAATAATTCCGGATATTTGTTGTTCAAGAGATGTGTAAGAGTAGAAATTCAATTATTCTATACATGGCACCTGTCATAATGAGCACTGTAGCAAGTGCTAAGGTTTGTTAAAAATTTTACTGTTTTAAATATGTTTAATTTTGGGAATTTGCTTATATGTGCCAAAATTAAGACTGTTTGGCAGGTCATAAAACTTTTCCATAAAGTATTTAAGATTTATGGTAGCAGACATATACTACTAAGTATGTACATTTCAGAGTTTATAGAAACTTTACTATGAGAAGTTACAAAGTCTGTAAAGAAACAGAGAGAAGAGTTAAGATTTTAACTACACAATTTCTGTTAAAACTTGAGGGCTTCTTTTGTATGTTAGTGAGAAAAAAATGATGATATAAGCCATATACAAATGATGAGATGAGCCATAAAGAAAGAGTAATCTTAGTGGGTAACTTTAAAAGCTACCCGTAGCCTACAAAACTCTTGTGAAATCATAATCTTAGCCAGTTTTAAATGTACAGGAATATGAGTAAATAGTAAAATCTAATATGTAGAACACTTCAAAAACTGGAAACACTGGTGTTTGGTTTTTATTTTATTAACCATTAATAATTAATTATTGGTTTTCTTTATTTGTAGCATTGTTTTCCTTTTTGTAATAGAATACAACTTTTCATAACTCATAATCAGGAGGTACTTTGAGAATGTTACTGGGAGGTCCACACCATTTTTTATAGGTGCATGTGAATGTACAAAGAGAAAAATTAAGAACAAAATATTGATTTAAAATTTTCTCAAGTAGAAATCTGAATCAGAAGTGTTGATAAATGTATACACCTAAAATCTTAGTCCTAGGCTGAAGCAGTGTCTTTTCAGAATTGAGGCTACAAATGTGAGAGCTGTGTTTTGTTTAGTTTTTTGGTTTGGTTTTTGTTTTGTGGGGCTTGAACTCTGGAGCCTGAGTGCTGTCCCTCAGCTTTTCAGCTCAAAGATGTTGCTACCACTTGAGCCACAGCACCACTTTTGTCTTTTTCTTCTTCTATGGTGCTGAGGAATCAAACCCAGGACCTCATGCATCCAAGGCAAACACTCTACCACTGAGCCACCTTGCCAGCTTCTGAAAGACTATGTTTTAAGAAATCATCTAAACAACATTTGCTTTCTGGTTTGGGTTATATAATGAAATATATGAATATCTTTTTACATTTTTGTCATTTTTATACTTCTTTTTATTGTGAAAATACTGCACAGAGGAGTAACAATTACATGGGTAAGATAATGAGTACATTACCTTTGTTTCCCCTTCCCATCCCTTCGTATCCTCCCCACCGTCCCCTCAACCAAAGTTGTAAAGTTCTTTTTTCGACATAAAGACTTGTACATCTCATTGTTGAAATGGGTCCTCCTGTATCTCTGTTTTAACGATTTGTTTTTTCCCTTCTCCTCCACATACACCAACTTCATATATTGTGAAAACAAGGGTTATACCAGGGGGGAGGGACATACAAAGCAATAAAAACATAATTTTATAAATATGTTAGAATCCATCACATGAAAGATCTCTCTCTCTCTTTTTTTGTCAGTCGTGGGACTTGAGCTCTAGGCCCGGCAGCTGTCCCTGAGCAATTCAGCTCAAGGCTCATGCTCTACCACTTGAGCCATAACTCCACTTGTAGTTTTCTGCTTTTTTTTTTTTTGTAATTAAGTGATTACAAAATTTGCCAATTTTCACAGTATTTTGGGATGATGATGCTCATTTAAAGTCACAAATTCATTGTAGCTTTCCTGGAGCAAATTGTCTATCACGGTCTGTAACATATAATGGTGTACACATATACACCATACATGTGATCAGCAGCATGGGGATATTTAATAGTGGTTCGACCAGAGGAGTGGAAGTTCTTTGTTTCTTCTTTTCTTAAGTCCTTCTGCATGGGTGATCTGCAGGCAGCCTCCTTTTTCTCTGGGATTCCAGCAGCCCCTGCTGTGCTGCTTGCCACCAGTAAGCATTGGAGTAGGAGTCTTCGTGCTTCTCTGTTCTGAAATTCTTTTTCTCTCTTTCTTTTTTGTTATTTTCCACCTCCTGTATTTCTCTGGGTGTTCATCTTTTTGTTTTTGTCGGTCCCTTGGGGAGGTTAAGCTTAGGAACTCTAACTCTCTTTTTGGTTGGGGAGAGCTGTGGCGTTTCCCTACTGCCCTGTTGCCATCTTGGTCCCCCCTCCCATTTTCATACTTCTAAATTTATACTAACTTCAGCCACTTTATCCTTTGCAAAGTCATGAAATAGCTCTGAGAATTTGCTTCTGTGAAGAGTGTTTTTGGATTTATTTCTTCTGCTTTCTATCCATTCCCTATTCTCCAGTTAGAATAATTTCAAATAGTAAAAATGGAAAAAGAGAAAAAAATCATGGTGAAAAAACAGAAGTAGAAAATTCACTGGATTTTTTGACCAGTTCAACCAACGTGAACTATTGGGGAATACATGTACACCTCATTCCCACTATTACTCAAAGTCTCTAGTTAGGCAATTCTGATGAAGACAAGGAACTAGATGAAAAAGTGAGGAATGGTATCATTTGCTAGAAAAAAATAGAGAAGTGTCCAACCAAATTTCTTCATTGGGCTGTTAAAAATAATCGGCTTACTACAGTGCAGAGACTACTTTCCAAAAAGGCCACTCATGTGAATACTAGGGATGATGATGAGTATAGCTCTCTTCATCCAGAAGCCTACAGTAGATACTTAGACATAGTGCTTATATGTGGAATGATACCAGAGTGGCTTCTTTCTTACTGCATCATGATGCAGATACCAATGCCCAAACTAAAGAACTCTTGACAAACTTGCATCTTGCTGCTGGGAATAGAAATAACAAAGGTACGCTGGATCTGCTTCTATTGAAATATTATATCAAACCAGGTCAAGAACAACTTGGAAGAAGTTGCATTTGATATTGCCAAAAGGTTAAGTATGTATCACCTCTTTGAAGTTGTGGAAGCCTGCAAAAATTTTTCTCCTAAGTCATAATGGTTTGGTTAAGTTTCTTAAATTTCAAAAATGCCTATCCATCTTTGTGTCCGTACAAAATATTTTCACAATACAAAGCCACATTAATATCTTACTTTAAATACTCATGGATTCCATGCTATTCTTCCAAGTGAATTGCCTAACTTCGATGTCAAAATGTATTCAAGATTTGTTTGTATACATCTATAATGATTTCTGCAGAGTTTGTGATTTTTATAATCAGAAATAATTTTAACTTATCTGTTGAAATGAGTAATACAGAAACTAAAGATATTTCTGTTGCTTGTCTGAAAAAGGATATTTTAAAGTAATCTGTATTCTGTTTGTATAATATCCATAATCTATTTCATTCTCTCCTAGATATAATACTTTTAATTCTACATTGTTTCATAATATATAGGTTCATTAATAAATGTGTCATTTCAGATAGCATTCCGTATAGAAATAGTTTAAGATTCTTTTTTTTCCCCTAGGTTCTTATAGTATTTTATTTCTTTGGGATAAATTGAAAATGTTATCTAATTTCAAAAGTTTTGTAAAGGTTATGCTATGTAAAGGCCTTTCTAAGGTGATGATTTAATACACTGATGTCAAACTAACTTTCAATTCAATGAATTACATGTATCGTTACAACTGTATTTTTGTAATCAATTTTTAATAACTGTTTTTCATTTCTTGCATCTGAAGAATGAAAAATATGGAATACTACACAAATTTTCATATCATCCTTGTGCAAGTGCCGTGTTAAACTTTGTATTGTAATTAGGGTAGATGTGCTGTTGAAGCATGTAGTATCCTCTAAATTTAAGTAGTTAATGATGCAATCTTTATACAGGCATATATCCTTGGTTGACTATTTGTAACTAGGAAAACTTATTGTTCCTAAAAATGCTATTGATATTACTTCTCTAAAATTCTGTGTATATTGGAAAAAAACTTATATTTTATGTTCGATTGCTCACATTTGCAATTTTTTTGTCAATGAGTATTTTAAGTCTTTTTCATTTTAGATTTCATCATACTTTGAAGAATTTAAAGCTAGGTCCAAAGGTGATGGCTTTTCAAGTACTTATTTATCAGCTGAGTTAGCTTTGTGGACGTAAGGATTCAAAGTAAGCCTTGCTTAAGAGCTACTTCTAAACTTCTGCAGCTTAAAAATTCCTAAATGAGATCTTATTGGCACAGATGTCTACCTGACCCTTTACCTGTCTTCCATTTAGGAACAGACGAACCAGAATATCTTACCCTGACAGCATAGATTTTCTTACTGGAACAAAACTAATCTTAATTACAAGGGATCATAGAGACAGGAACAGTTCAGATAGAAATGTTTAGACTAGAAGGTATTTTATCAAAATATAATTGGTTATTATACCTAATATTTCAAAAGTATCTAAAGCCAAGAAGGTGAAAAAATTGTTCATATGCATGATTAACTAATGTCCTGGCCAGTCTACCATCCAACCAGGCAGGAATTTACACTACTGCATTTCTATCACCAAATATTTTCAGAGTTACAAGAGAAGTTTATATGTCTCTCCTCGATATTAGGCCTTAAATTGTTAATGTTTTAATCAATTTAATTTTTTAATCAATTTAATGTTTTAATGTTTTAATTTAATGTTTTAATCAATTTAATGTTTTAATTTAATGTTTTAATCAATTTAATGAATTGGAATATAAATAATTAGGTTTAGAATACATATTAGAATATAAAAATATCAATGCAATATCTTTGGTATAAACTTGTGATACATTCTAATGTTCTTGGTCTTCTGAATTCACATTGCAAAAAAAAATAGTTTTCCTCTAATCTATAAGGGATTTTACGCTGCTACTCTGTTTATTGTTTTAACTCACTGGTCGCAAACTGATTTTCTCCATATTTCTGAAGCATTCCTAATGATTGTACACAAATTTTGCTGATATGGTGTCTACAAGGTATTATTCTTCTGCAGGACCCAAGATCCTAGGATCCCAGGTCCCAGTTATCCGCATCATCAGATAACAAGGACAAGATTTCTCACCTAGGCCCATGCAACATGCCAACAGAAAGTAATTGAAAATCCATCTCAATTTCTCATTTCCTATAGTATTTCGGGACCGCAGCAGTAAGCAATTGTGAAATGCAAGACAACTTAAAATGAAAGATGAGATCACAATATCTGAGAGAAAGTACAATAATTACAACTTTAAATTTACAGATGCCCAGCCCATATGAGTGAACAAGATCACAAATGTCACAAAATTATTTTTAATACCCCTCTCCTAATGATTACTGAAAGATTTCAGTCCAGTATAAGTAGGCCTAAAAATTGTTCTGGGAACGATAGATCCATAATTGGTCTACCAAGGCTAGGAAAACTTTACTTACAGGTCAATTTTAATTCAGAAAAACATTAATTGAGAAGATCCTTAATGCTTCAAACTACTGGTACTACAGTAAATCTTGGTTCTGTAGTATAAAAATGCTATCATTCTCAAGGCAATGATAACCTACCTTTAATCTCCTGAAAATATATTCTTTTTCAAAACTTTTAAATCACATTCACCAAAATAACAGTTGACAAGTAAAGGATACTTAGTGACATTACAAGTTTTACAAGTGTAGGGAGCAAGTTACAATAGAGTTGAATTATTTACCCAGCACTTAAGCCAAACACGTTCAACCATTCATTAAAGTGTAGAAATAGTACCCCCCAATATTTGTTTTGTTCAGTAGGTGCCTTCCAAAAATGTGTTAAATCGATCAGCCTCCCATAATTCAAACCCAAACACTAGCTAATAAAGTAAATTTCATCACTTAATAAGGTACATTTTAAAAAGTCACAAATAGTTGCCTTATCATATGTTGTTTTATGTTTTCCCTATCTGTCTAATATAGTATGAAATAAGACTTTAAATCTTGAATATGGGTACTCATCATAGATGTGACAAATATAAAATCTGTCTTCTATTTCAATCACATTCCTCTATAGTAGTAAATTTTAGTTTTCTTCCTTTTCCAAAACTTATAGGTAGTAGAAAATATTATCCCATGTCAAATAAAATAATCACAAAACTTTGTACAAATCCATTCATAAAAACTGGTAGCTAGGAATATATTCTGAGCCATTTTTAAACTTTCTTGTTGACTAAAGATTAATCTTCCAAATGAATGAGAATATTATCACATCTCCAGTCTTGCAAATTGTTATTGCAGATGAATGAAATATGGAAATATAAGCTGACATACGTTCAAGTATATGCAGGATTGAAACTCCATGGAATGTATATAAACCTTTCAAAGTATTAACAGATAGTTTAACAGAATAACTATCAGGAAGATGAAACCAGAAAGGAATAATAGTAAAAACATAGAATGAATGAAAAATGGAACAAGGGGCAAGTACACCTAGAATACTCAATGTACACATGTGACAAAAGAAGTGGTAGATCTGAAATAAATCTTGGAGAAGGGGTTGGTTGAGAATGATAGAAGGAGTCACTCTGACCCAGGAGCATTGGAAAATTAGATAGACATATTTATTGTAATACACTTGAAAACATTTTGAAATTCAGTTAAAAACATAACAAAAAACAAAAACACACAAAAATCACAAGCAAACAGCAACCTCTAGATAGGATAAATATGACCTCTCAAAATTTTAAATATTTAATGAAGGGTAGTCTTGGGAAAGGAAACAAAACTGTTCAAAGAGGGAAGTTTGGGGTAGCAGAGAATTTTGAACAGATTTAAATAGATTGTCTAAGGTTATAAATCACCTGCATCTGCTGCAAATATTTTCTTCTCTGAGTTCTCTTTCTCTGCACTGGATACTCCAGTCCTAAGCCACACTTGATAGCTTGTGAAGATAATTTGGAAGAAACAAGATCAAGAACCCATTACACTACTGGAGACACAACACTCCTCTATATGTTCTCTCATCTCTCTTCACTACTCTTTCATCATTCTTTTAAGTCAAGTGATTTTGAATTATATCTTTCCTTTTTGTTCTGGCAAAGTAATTTGTCAAACTAATTCACTAAATTTTATTTACCATTTTTTTCTATCATGCTGTTATCTTTCCAAGAGAGTGCATTAAACTTTACCCTTGCATTTGGTTGCCACGAAAACCCAACATCTATATTAATGAGGACAAACTCTAATGTAAAACTTTGTCTCTGAAAAAAACATTCCAAGGAGCTGTGATCACAAATATTTAGCTATACTTTTTCTTTTACCGTGAAAGTCTTCTTGTATTTAAAGTGCCCACAAAAATAAGGACTCCACCACTTTTGGATTCAATATCTTCTAACCTCAAAGATATATTTTGCTAACAAGATGCTTTGAGGAAACCGAAGAATACTCCACTTTTATCTTCTCTCTTAAGACTCTCCTTAGGCTTGGAAAAAATTATGTGAAGTGAAGTAAGCCAAGCCCAAAGAAACAGAGGTCCCATGGTTTTCCTTATTTGCAATAGTTAGTATCTGTATGAGTCAAGCAGAAAAGGTCAGATAAGGTTATAGGAAAATGAACCATAAGATATGTATTTAAATTTTTTTATTTCATGCATTTGTTTCCAATGCATTTATAAGATTATTTCTTTGTTGTTTTGTATGTCCCTCCCCCACAATATAACCCCTGCTTTCATTGTATTTGATACAGTTGGGGTCGTTGCAACAATGAGAAGTACAAGTTGACATGTCGAAAATGAATTTTACAACTTTGGTGTGGGGATGGAGGGGTGGGGCAGGCTTGGGTGAGGGGGGAGTCTGGGAAGGGATGGGAAGGGGAAACAAAGGAGGAGGCTACAATGCTTGATAAGAAATGTACTCACTATCTTGCCCATGTAATTGCGACCCCTCTGTACAGTTTTTTCACAATAAAAAAAGACTCCCCTTAGATACCATATGAGGAACAGTGAAGATATTTTTTGTAAAATTATTTCAATAGACGGAAGTGGCACTGTACTCAAGTGGTAGAGCACTCGCCTTGAGCTGAAGAGTTGAGGGACAGCGCCCAGGCCCAGAGTTCAAGCCCCATGACCGACAAGAAAAAAAATCATTTCAATAGATTATTTTTCTCTTGGTCTTGCATTTGCTCAACAAGATGTATGGAGAAGAATAGAGTTAAATCATCCATACCTTGTGACAGTGTCTGTTACAACGGACAATAATTCTTTGTCCTACTTCTATGTTCTCCTCTTAGCTCTTGCCTGATTTCCAATTAATCACAGCTTCTTGGCTTCAAGTCTAGTGAAACTGAAGGACTATAAGGCATCCCCCACTGCTACATCATCTTGGTTTCTCTTTTTAAACTTTTTTATTTGGATGTGGAATTTATTTTCATGTCTTCACTCAATCTGTTCTGCATTGTAGTGAGCCAAATAGGCTCTGTAAAATCACTTTAGGTAGCAAAAATATTAACACAATCTATTTCAAAAAGTTTTGGAATCCCTCTACTGCTGAAATTAATACTCTTAGCCAGGGCTTCTAAGAATGTGTTTTCTTATTTGCTCAATTATTTTCTGATCCCAAAACTTTTTGGCTTATGTAATAAGAGAAGTCTTCACTATGTCATGTTAATAAGGATATTATATTTTGTGAGCTACTTAGAAATGAGAAATCATTGGTTTAAGATATCCAATCAGATTTTTTTTTCTTTGTTTCAGTGCTTCACATGCAAAGACATTGTGGAAAGTATTTTAATCAGAAAAGTGTATATCCAGTACCTGCTTTCATTGTGGAGGGAACTTTCTCCCTAAATATTTTGACCCAAATTATTTTTTTTTCAGAGAATTACTGTTTGGTAATTAAAGGTCAATTCATAAATTTTGATGCCTTTTTAAAAAGAAGTTTGAATTTAAACTCCAGTACAACATTGTTTCACAGTGAGAGTATGTTTTCTGGGTAAGGACAATTGTCACGGGAACCTACAGGATTTATAGCAAGGTTTGTGAAGTTTGTTTGTTTACTGTGAAAATGAGCCATCTTCATCCACATTGCTCCCTCTCAGCTTAGTCTCCATGGATTTCTTTGCATGAAAGCCTATTTTCCCAGGCAATTTTAAATTTTCTTAATAAGCTAAGTTGTTAAAAAGTTTGAACAGTTAAAATTTACCTATCACAATTTTTAAACTTTTTTGAAATTCCTTTATCAGAATTGCGAATTCACCAATCCTAATTCCACCTTTACCATCAAAAACACTTAACATATTATTGTCATGATAAAGTGTCGGTGAAAATATTATTTTCCAGTGGTTTTGTAATGCATATATATGATCATATAAGCTGATGCTGAGCAAAATGAACTCCAAGATATGGAAACAGATATTTATTTGCAGTTGTTGTTTTTAATGTACTACGTGATTTCTATTTTCTTTGGGGTTTTCCCTTATTGTTTATCCCCTGCTGTATTTGATTTTGATACCCTGTGTATTGTGTATACCTTTACCTTAATTAGGGAAGGGAAGATGAACAACAAAATGGCGAGACAAGACAATATGTTGAAAATGTACATTACAACTTTTGACGGGTTTGGGTGTGAAGGAAAACTGTGAGAAAAATGAGAGAGGGGTAACTATTTTGAAAAGTTATGTATTCACTACCTTACAATTACTGCAACCCCACTGTACATCACTTTGACAATAAAATTAAATTCAAAAAATAAGCTGCATAAAATATAATTTCACTGTATTGGTATAGTACATATAATTCTTTGTGTAGTAACTTTTTAAAAATCAACACTATTTGGCATCTAATTTGAATTAATTACCCCTTTTTAATCAGAGGACCATCAACTTGAATCCAACTAGACAATATTTTCACAATATACTTGCCAATATTTTGAAAAAAGAATAAGTTTATTACTTTCTCATACAAAAACCAAAAACATTGTAATTCTATAGAAACCCATAACTTTTGAAAGAAAATGCATTGCTAAGAGGAGAGAATATATGTGTTCTTCAAAATTCCTATGACTGATACCTACTCATTTTCAAATTCTGAACTTTCCATATCTGTTTGCATGTTATGAAATTCTGCAATAAATGCAGTTTCCAATGGGATGTTACAGATTGAGAAGTCAACAGAAAAATAGCCACATTGGTGTAGAGGATAAAACAATGAAGCAGCTTAATAATTAATTCTTCAAGAGTAAGCAATTGTTTATCAGATTAAGCTATTATTTCTATGACCATCAATCCCAAGATTTATCTCATAAAGTCATCTTAGCCCAACAGTTTCCAACATGTAGTGTGCACCTCAAAATTCCCTTAATTCACATCATGAATAGCTTATCTCTATTGTGAAAAAATACTACACCTCTGCTAATGTGATGCCCTCCGTGTTCTGGAAAGAACACCACAATAAACTGGGCTGTATCATTTTTCCACCAGTGGTATTCTTGAGATCAAAATACTTGCAAAAATTATTTACATTTATTCTTTTTTAACTATCATAGATATTCAGGATGTTAAGATCGGAAGAGTACAGTTCAAAGCCCACCCTGGCAGGAATGTTCCCTAGATTCTTATATCCAATAAACTTCTCAGAAAAAGCCAGACATAAGTGGCACTGAAATTGAAATGGGAGGGCAGGAGCCTTGAGCATAAACAGGCTCAGAGACAGTGTCCAGGCCCAGAGTTCAAGCCGTAGGACAAACCAATAAAACAAAAACTAAAACAAACCCCAAACCTAAGCATTATTTTTCATTGTACACAAAGGTACCTAATTAAGGAAATTGCTTCCTGTGTTACATGCAGGTAGAAGAAAGAAGATGTCACAAAATTATTCTCTTTATAGCATGTTATACCACAGCCTCAAAAATTGCTGTCTTTCTAAATTTATAAATTTATATAATCTATTTGTTGGCAACTCTGTCTATATTATTCACATTATCATTTCATACATGAACTGTTAGAATTATCTGTTAACTAAGTTCTAATTACAACTCACTTGAAAGAATATTTTACGCAAATAGAATGCAAGAATCATTTGTGAATTTGTCAATTAAACCCTCTATTAAAAAGAATTTTGTAGTATCCTATAGAATATGAAATTAAAAACATTTAATTTAAATCTGAATCTAATTTAGCAAGATCTACAAAGTCCTACATTAGTCAAACTTTGCTTTTTCTCTGGGCTTAAGCTTTTGTAATCCTTCATTAATTTTTTGGAATCCAATAGAATTATGATAACTTTGGATGGGAATTTTGCATGGAAATAATGAGCCATTTGTAATGAAGAGAGCATTTAAAACACAACTGAGGATTATATATGAGTTGCATTGCAATAGGAAACTTGACTTCTCAAATCATAGTGACAAAATTAGCCCAAACTTCCAACTGTGCACTCCTTTCTTGTTTGGTTTGTTTTATTAAGACAAAATTATATTACCTGGTCCAAGGAATGTATCACTATGTAATTCCACTCTCTAATCTCCTGTCTTAGTCTGAGTGCTAGAATTCTAGCCTTGTATCACACTGCCTTGGCATAGTTTCTTGGTTTATTTAATCTAGATACAGACTAGCAATTCTGAACTTCTCCAGTGATACTATCCACTAGACTTCTCAGACTGTTCATGGACTATTTTCAAAGATGTTCTAACCTTTGACACAGGATACGAACATTTTCAAATGCACCTGCGGGGTCTCTGATTCATTCCTCCATGGATCTGAGCCCCTTAATAATGATTACTTGACTCTCTTACTATTTCTGGTCCCAACCTAGATAATATTCTCAAACTTTTTTGAAGAAAGTTCACTTGAAGACTTTCTAATTTTAAAAATTATCACTTGATTCTAGTCTTACTCAGGACATATTTTCTATTGTTTTCTAACTTTTCTACATATTCTGAGAGTTGCTTCATTTGTGTATTTGTGTGTGCACATATAAGTGCCTCTGTGTGTATGTGTATTTTAATATGTATGTATGCAAAAGCCTCAAGCTCTTATTCATCATTCTTGCTCATGACTCATATTCCATCACCTAAGCCATTTGTCCAATCTAGCTTTTGGCTGGTTAATTATAGATAGTGTCTCAAAAACTGGTCTGCCCAGGCTGGATGTAAACTGAACTTCCCAGACTCCTTTCCATTCTTAGGTTTTATTTATCCCATAGAATCAACTTTTAAACTACAAACATTTTTATGAGTATAAAGTCTATACTGCAGCCCAGATTTTTAACTCAAGAATCCATATAATGATAGATGAACATACACATTACATATGCTGAGTGTACACTGTTAGTAATGTGATCCTAAGCTGGGTGGTGGTGAGATCTGAGGACTGGGGTTCAAAGCCAGCCCAGGTAGAAAAGTCCCCGAGACTCTTTTCTTCAATTAACTGAAGAAAACTGGAAGAAGCACTGTGGCTCAAGTGGTAGAGCATTAGCCTGGAGTGGAATAGCAGAGGGACAGTGCCCAGGCCCAGAGTTCAATTGCCAAGATGACCACCAACAAAAAAAATATATAAGTAAAGGATAGAAAAAGAAATGTCATCTTAGCCACCAGTTCATTGCTAGTATAATCCCTGCTCTCTCGAGATGGATGTTTTTTTCCAGTTAAGTCCATACTCTTATATCTGACTTGCATTGGAAGCAAAATTATACTTCCATTCTTCTTTCTACAAAGTTGATTTATTAGCAAGCATGATTTAGAAAGGGAGTGCCCTCATAATTCGTGTGCCACCTGGGAGTAATGTTTTCTCTATATCACTCCCATAAATCAAAATACTGGACTTGACTTTATTGTTTCAATGTTGTCTTATTTGTAGAGTCTTTTATAGTATACTGATCCCTTATACTTAAACACAGAACTTCTTTATCTCTTATTATTGCTATTGTTTCCCTTACTGTTAATGCACGTACACTTGGGAAATAATGCGCAACACATACACTCAAAAAAAGAATGATCTGAGAACCTTCTTCCCATTTAAAATTCGCCTTAATTTACAGAGAACTTACAAAGTTTGAACTCAATGTACTCATGGATAATGTATTTATATGCAACATAAATTTCATATTTTCTCTTTACTAAGTTATCTCTGAAAGACGTGTTACCTCAGGTCCAAAGGTGTCCTTGTGTTATTTCAGTGAAGCCAGAAAACATTCATCATAACTCAGGCAGCACCATCTATTGTTACTGGAGGTAACTGCTTCTGGATGTGGAAACTGATCCCAGGAAAGGAAATGAACATAGAGGAATGACAAAGTTCATGTTAACTTGTGCTTTCCTTTTTACTGTACAAGAAAAGAATCCCAAGGTTTGAAGGAAACTCTGTCCCTGACTTTTTTGACTGTGTTCTATACTCATATAAAACTTTTCTGTAAAATTCTAGTTGAGAGGATTACAAAAAGAAATAATGTGCCATGTGAAGTCCAGCATAGAACAAAAGGAAATAACATTGTTTTAAAAGGGTTCTACAGCAAAGAAACAAAGACATGGAGGTTTTAAAGTGTCTTATGGATGGATGTTCCACCCCTGAGATGATTCTCTTGTTGCAGGAGCCATTGATCAATTCTTTTTGTCTGGTCCTGAGTTCTCCAGAGCAATGAAGATTCCAAAAAAGCAGGATCCAGTGAGTATGATAAGTAAAAGTAGCCTCTTCTCAGACTAGTGCACCTTTAAGGAGGGTCTCAAAGAAATATCTGGGATTTTTTTCTTTGTTTGTTCCTTTGGTTTGTGCTAGTTCTGGGGCTTGACCCAGAGGCTGAAGTCTATCCCTGAACAATTGTCTTTCCTGCACACCTGCCACCAAAGCTAGTACACTTCTGCTTGAGCCAAAATTCCACTTCTGGTTTTTTGGTGTTTAATTAGAGATAAGAGGTTGACAGACTCTCCTGCCTGGGCTGGCATTGAACTAAGATATTAAGACAGCTAAGTGACATCAACTGTATAGATTTCTCTTTTGAAACAAGAAATATTAGATGAAGTTTATTATAAACCTAATATTTGACAATTTTTAAAAAAAGACTAGGTCCAGAAAAAAAAAGCTATAACTTAAGTAACTCAGCAGAAGTAGGTGTACTGAATCATTTTAGAATTATTTTTTCTGCTTGGGAAGATCTTGTCCTTCCTTTGGGGAAAATTTAAAGTCATATTTCACTTTTTTTGTTGGTTGTGGGGCTTGAACTCTGATCCTGGGTGCTATCCCTATGCTCTTCAGCTCAAGTTGAGTGATCTACCACTTTAGCTAAATCACCACTTCCAGGTTTCTGGAGGTTAATTAAAGATAAGGATCTCTTGGACTTTCCTGACCAGGCTGGCTGTGAACCACAATCCTCAGATCCCAACTTCCTGAGTAGTCAGGATTACAGGCATGAACCACCAGGACCTGGCTCATATTTGCATTTATGTGCACTGAATGACACTATGTAGCCAAAGAATGAAAATTTGAACCAAATGATGACATTGCAGCTTTTCAGAAAATTTGAATTAGCAATAAATATATCCTCTTTTTGCCATTTTGTTACATTAATGACTCAAACTATGGGACCCTTACATTAGCATCCTCTGCCATTTGTGTAGGTGTGTTGGGTCTTCGTTCATCCCACAAAAGATGGACTGGGTGGAGGAAAGGTAAGTTTGGCGATCACCTGTTCCCCAGCCTCCCTCAGCCCAGGAGACAATCAGACACAGCAGGGAGCCAAATCCAGCAGGTAGAAAACTCGTTTATTAACAGAGAGCCGCCCTTTTTAAAGCCAAAAAGGGCGGGTGGCATGGCAAGGGAGGAAGAGGAACCAATCACTGTCAAGGTCACACCCTATCATGCACCTAAGCCTACACGGGCTGGTTAGGCCCTGATCGGAAGGTCAATTGGGCTCTGCCCACTCTACTCTCTCCCAGTGCCATCTTTGCTGCCCATGTGCTCTACAGATTCCCCCTTTTTTTGTTTTAATGGCAGACCCAACTCCCAGTTAGTTATGCTTTTCCCTCCTCTGTAAAGGTTGTTTTAACAGGATTACATTGGTAGGGATAGCATTGGCTACACAGGGGGTTCCAGGCAAGTCTGGGGGTCGAGATTCGACAGACAAGGATAGGGAGGGCCCTTGTGCATGATCCAAGAGCCCGTCCCAGTTACCTCACATCTCCACCTAGCACAGTAATAAACATTAGTCCCACCACAGTTAGAAATGTCCGAAGCAGTTCATTTAATTCCTGGGCACCTGGTGTCTCTTAAATAAGCCAGTTCTTTGTACGTGCCTTTAAGCTAGCACAAGGGTCAAGATGACCTTTGAGCTTTACTGTCAGCTCCCAATGGCTCACAACATCATCTCTCCCCCCCGCCCCGTCTTTGTTTAAAGAAGTGAACCCACCTGTCTTAGGTTGGGTGGATCGCCTTGTCTGCCTTACCCTTCATGGGGAACTTCTTCAGAGAGAAACTGAAAGCCCTATCTTAGGTTGCTCAGACTGACACACCCTCTTACCCATCTCTGGTTGCAATTCCTCTTGGGGGGGGGAATTCATTCATTTGGAGCTTGATAACTGGCTGGCTAAGCTCATGAGAGTTTTGTAGTGCACATATAATGCAAGGAAGGCATAGAAAAAACCATCAGCAAAAGCATTACTAATCCAGGAAATGTCACTACTAGCCCTTTAACACTAGTGAAGGATGGGACAGCAGTCTTTGCCACTTCAGAGTCCAGAGGTGGGGATTTTTTAATCCAGCTATTTGCCTGTGGGGTTGGACAAGATCTAAACTGGAAGCATAACAAAAGGTGGTTGTTTAACAATAAGTATGGATTCAATGCCACTATATAAGCAATTAGTAAAAGAAAATTAAAACAGGTGACATTAAAATAATTAACTGCTACAAAAATATTAAAGTCCATAAGGTGGTGATCAATATGAAGGTCAGGCCACCAGGTCAAAGGGACAGCTTCTCTTGTGGTGCTATTGACGATTTCTGCATTGCCAGAGTTGGTCACTGCCCAGGTCACCTGTTGAGGTTGATGCAGATTCCATAGGGCCGTTCCCAGCATTGGGAGAGTCAGGATAGCCAACAGCTGGAGTATCGCCATCTGCAATTGTTAGAGAACACAAGAGCTTCTCAAGGGCTGGTTGCCCTTGGGGATGGTTACTAATTGTCTTTCTGGCTTTTCTCTTTAAAACACAAGCCTCGGCCATGACCGTTTTTCTTTCCTTATTGGTTAGCTTATTCTTAGGCATCCTCTTGTATAGAGGATATGGGTAAAAATGTAAGGTTCCTGGCAGGGATCCAAATGGGGGCTGTCTCCCCTATGGGAAAAACGCATCCAAATCCCCTGCCCATAGTAACTGGGGGGTCAGGTCCTCTCCATTGTTGTGTCAGGGGGTCCTTCCACCTGACTTTCACTTGGGGCTTCGGGTTTAGTTGTCCCCAGTGCTTCTGAAATCTGGATTCAGTTGCCTCTTTTGAAAAATTTAAAATGTTAATGGTAAACAAAGCTCTCTGTAAATGTATATGGGGGCTAACTCCCCCTTTTTTGTTTTATAGGCTATCAGAATACAAATTAAATGGTTTTTGAATGTCCTGAAGGGCCATAATTATGACCAGCATTTCTTTATATTGTGCTGACCCTTGACAAGGTTGAAATCTTTGTTGGTTCAGGGGCTTTAGTTGCTCCTCAAAGGCTGCATACGTAAAGCCTACCTTACCTCCATCAGTAAAAACATGGAGGGTGCCAGGAATAGGCGTAGAAGAAAATAGAGATGGCATTTTGAGGGGAAGTCGCCATAAAATGACAGTCCATTTGGATGGCCCATAATGGCAGTCAATTTGGCCTAGAAACCCCTCCAAGGAGAGAGCAAGACGAGCATTGGCTCGAGTGAGCCACTCAACATATGCCATCCGAAAAGGAAAAACAATGGAGTGAGGGTCAAGGCCATAATGTCTTTGGGCTTGCGTCCTTCCCTTCACAATATCATCTGCAAGTTGGTCTGCTTGAGAGTACACTCGAGGTGTGCCTCCCAGGGGAGTTTGAACCCACTCTAATGGCTCCCCACTTTGAGTTAAAACTGCAGAAATTAACGTGACACCTGCAAACAACCAAAGGGAAAAATGGTCTCACTAATAGAATACCTCTTTAGAGAAAATTTATCCAGGGCTTTTTGGAACTGCAAAAATATTGCCCTATGGCTGTCTGTAATTGTAATAACTTCTTGTGGCGTCCTGTCTTTTAACAGGGCAAATAAGGGCACAAGACTATCTTTAGGGACAGAAACCCATGGCAACAGCCAACTGATTTCCCCTAAAAGACTCTGAAGTTGGGTTAAGGTCAGAAAGGCTGGAATATCCAGCAAAGGCTTAAGGGAGCTAGCCTGATTCAAGGTAAAGTGGGTCCCAAGCACCTTACAAGGAGCTACCTTTTGAATTTGATTAAGGGCTATGGTTAAAAACCCTTTTTTTAATATGGCAAGAACCTGGGCCAGAAGGCCCTCCTGGCAGCTCGGGTCTCGGTGCCCCAGAATTATATCATCCTTTTAGGCATAGGCAAGGGAGGTATCTGAACACAGCAGAGGCCCTAAAATTGTGGCCAAGTATTGTTGGCAGAAGGCCGGGCTATTGGCCATTCCCTGTGGCAGCACTGTCCATTCGAACCTCCGATCAGGCTGGGAAAAATTAAGAGAAGGTATAGAGAAAGCAAACTTCTCACAGTCATCTGGATGCAGAGGGATAGAAAAAAAAATCTTTAATATCAATCACAACCAAGGTATATTCTGAAGGTATAGCAGGAGTCCAGGGCATGCCCCTTAGGGGTGTTCCTACTAGCTCCATCCTTTCATTTACCTTAGGTAGGTCTTGGAGCATATGCCAAGCCTGGAAGCTTTTTGAATAACAAATATGGGTGTGTTCCAAGGACTTATGGAAGGGTGAATATGCCCTAGGTTTATTTGTTCCTCCACCAGAAGGTGGAAGGCTTCAAGTTTAGGTTTGGTCAATGGCCTCTGCTCCACCCAGATTGGGCTTCCCGGCTTCCACCTAATAGGAGGTACTCGGCTGGCAGTGGCCTTTAGGATTGGCGGTGCACCTGAGCGGGTCCCACATGTTCTTCTCCGTAATTATGAAAGTTTAAAAAAATCCCTTTCCTTAACTCCTTCTATATTCTGTTTAAGCCTTTGTGTTTCTTCCCCATCCAGGATATCATCATAGGATGCTCGATGGTCTGTAGTGATCACGGCATCCATTTGTCTTAGCATGTCTTGCCCTAGTAAATTGGCAGTGAGGTTCTTTGCCACTAAAGGGTGTATCTTTCCCTGTTCTCCATCTCGGCTAGTCGATGTCATAAGGGCAACCATTTCTTTGGACTGGGAGTTGCACCCTATCCCCAATGTCTGGGGCCCAGGTGCAAGCTTCCAGTCCAAGGGCACTTCCTCCTCCCTGAGTATGGTTCGGTCTGCCCCAGTGTCAATTAAGCTGTGAAACCTCTTTCCGCATATGAGAATACTCATTTTAGGGTGGAGTCCATCCACCAGGGGACGGTCCAATCGGCCTGGGCTGCCCTGCCACGAGGCTGCCTGGGCCTCACAGCAGAGGGGGTTCCTCCTTGAGTTAACAGGGCTAGAGGATGCCCCTCCCCAAGTTTAAAGGCTTCCCATCTAAATCAACCTTGTATCCCTCCCTGCCCCTAGGGCAGGGTATAGAGGGCGGTTTGCCCACGGGCCAGTTGGCGGGGGATTGTTGTAAACAATCCCTCTTAAAGTGCCCCTCCTGCCCACATTTAAAACAAGTCCCTCTCCCCTATGCTCTTGGGGTTCCTTGGCCCTGGGCTGCCAGCGCCTGAGTAATAGCTTCAGTCATTGCAGACGTCTGAGCCTGTAAATCTAAAGCTAGTGATTGGGACTGGTGCTGTTGCATTCCCCCATCCTGTGAGGCCACCACCCATCTGCTCAGGGAACTCTCTCTCAATCCTGTGCAGGCCATGCGGTGGTGTGCATTCATCCCTTCCCAGACCAGCAGCTTTACAAACTGATCTCGGAGGTTCCCTGCCCGTAGCTTGCAGTGAATGCTCTGTTGGACTCGGTCTATGAAATCAAGTAGAGGCTCACCCAGTTTTTGTCTCACTCCTGCCATGGGGGAGTCAGTAGGCCCATCAATCCAGTTTGTACCATGCGGCAAGTCCTGCCTGCCTCACCTGGTCATGGTACAGGCCAGGTATTTCGGCCTGTTGGATGCCGGTTGAGTAGGCTTCCCCCGTCCCTGCTAACATGACATAAGTAATAGGTATTGTGGGTTGAGCCTGCCAGTTACTCTCTGCTCCCACTCTGCATTCCTCCTTAAAGAAAGCACACCATTTAATAAACTGAGAACTAGTAAGGATGACTTTGGCCATATCCATCCCATCCTTACGGACACATGGGTGATAAGCAATGTCCTGTAATAGGGTCTGGGCCAAGGAGAGCTTGGGCCATCCTCTGCCACCGCCTTGCGGCGCTCTTTAAGATCCGTAGCTTCCCATGGATACTATTCCAAGGGCCTGTTAGCTCCTGGTGCCAGATTGACCAGATAATCTTGGGGAAGCGAATCCTGTGGCCTAGAGTCTGGGCTCTTGAATGACCCTGCCTTTCCAGAGGAGGTCTCCGAGTAGGTTACTTTCCCAGCCCTCGGCCCCTCCATGGAAGGTTGGTAGGGGTCTGGGTCTTGCAAGTCCCTCTCGCAGGTCTTGTAGGGCGCCGTACCTCCCCTCCATTTGGGGGAATAGGGAGGGGGCCTAGGACCATCAGTATCAGCTGGGTCAGAGGGGGTAACTTTTACTCGTTTTGACTTCCATTGTGCACGTTTCAGTGTGTTCTCGATCGGATTTGACACATTCCTTTTCCTTCTCATTTCCCAAGTCCTCCTGTACTCCTTCTAGGCCTAATGTTGCCTCCTCCTCCTTTTTCCATGATATAGCATTATCCATATTTAGGGTTTCACTTACCCCAAGAGACCGCTTAGCCTCGGCTGGTATCTTTTCCTTTTGTGCCCCACGTTGGGCGCCAGATGTTGGGTCTTCATCTGTCCCACGAAAGATGGACGGGGTCCGAGGAAAGGTAAGTGGGGCGGTCACCTGTTCCCCAGCCTCCCTCAGCCCAGGAGACAATCAGACACAGCAGGTAGCCAAATACAGCAGGTAGAACACTCGTTTATAAACAGAGAGCAGCCCTTTTTAAAGTCAAAAAGGGCAGGTGGCATGGCAAGGGAGGAAGAGGAACCAATCACTGTCAAAGTCACACCCTATCATGCACCTAAGCCTTCACAGGCTGGTTAGGCACTGATCGGAAGGTCAACTGTGCGCTGCCCACTCTCTCTCCCAGTACCATCTTTGCTGCCCATGTGTTCTACATAGGTGTATTTAGTATCAGGAAATTTTCATAGAGAAATACAAAAAGACTGAGATTTTTAGAAAGCAAACGAGATCAGGTATGAAAAAATAGCATAGAAGGAGATACATGTAGCACACAGAGATTAAGAACTAGCCTAAGAAATTTAGAATGCTAAAGGCAATGAGGAATAAGCCTAGTTGATAACTAGTTCTTCAATAACCAAAAATGGTCCTCTAGAAAAGTTTCTGTTATACCTTAGTTACTATCATTTATTCCTTCTCTTCTGTCACAACTCTGCCTTTTTGGTGTCATGACTGACCAAAAACATTTCCAAATATCACTTAGACTACCCTTCTCTTTGTGATTAGCAGTCACCACACAAAATCCCGGAATCTTTGAATTTTGAGAATTAATCTTCACGTGACATCTAAGCACATTCCTGGCATTAATTTCTGTGACCAAATGAACAAAACTTTTTTTTTTGAACACAGTATCCTAATATAAGTAAAGCATATGAATTAGGGACTATTGTCAGGTGTCAGAATGGAAGGAGCAATTCTATATTCCAAGTATGGGTTCTTTATTTTGCATTTACTAACCAATTTTATTTTTGCCAGACCAGAGGCTTAAACTCAGGGATACGGAATTATTCCTGAGCTTTTTTTTTTTTTCCTCAAGGTGAGACAGCTCCTGACCCACAGACCAGACCAGCTCCAGAATGAGAGAGCCAACTTGGGTTCCAGCCACATGGGGATGCTTTGCCACCTCCTCCAGCACCCATTCAACCAGTTCCTGTGTGTGTGAGAGAGAAAGAAAGTCAGAATTACACGTAAGTCGGGTGCCGGTGGCTCAGAACTCTAATCCTAACTACACAGGAAGCTGAGATATAAGAATCATGGTTCATACCAGCCCAGGCAGGAACGTCTCTGAGACTCTTATCTCCAAAGAACTACCAGAAATCCGGAATAGGCTCTGTTGGCTCAAGTGGTAGAGCACTAGCCTTGAGCTGAGAAGCTTGGGGATGGCGCCCATGGCTTAGAGTGCAAACCCCACGACTAACAATATGTGGACTTCCCACCACAAGAAGTGGACTGAATAGCACCCATTGTCCTAGGGAGCATGGTAGAGACCTCAGGCTGAGCTTCCTGTGAACTTGAGGTCATAAGTAGGTCACCTGGCTTGTCTGTGCCTTGTTTTCCCTAGCTGCAAAACTCAACAGAATGAAGGATCCCCTTCCTTATGGGGATAGGGTAATGATGAAAGATAGCCATGTTTTGTTTCATAATTCCCACCTGTTGCACGATTAATAACTGGCCCCACTTGAGTCCTTTCCAGGTATCTTCCTGTCATATGCTCACAGAATTGCTAAGAACCTTACCTGAAGGCTGCTCCCTCTGTGCTTAGCCGTGCTACAGAGATCCTTCTGTATAAATCCATTGTTTCCTCACAACTCTCCTGTGAGGAGACTGAGGTCCGATGGTTGAGGCCTTACCCAGAGCTTCACCAGTGGTCAAGAATCGGCTGCTGTGGACTAAGAGTTTGGTATAATCCATCAAAACCTATGACTGAGCATATCACTACATGTCTACCATTCCAATTACAGAGGACAGGCCTGGTGGAGCATACCTGTCACAGATAGGAGGACCTAAATCCAGCCCAGCCTGAGCATATATTGAGTCTCTATTTTAGAAATGCCCAAAACAGAAAGGTGTTTTCTCAGAGCCAGGGAGGAGAAACAAGCAGGGGTTCATGGTACCCCAGAGGGGTGTCTGACATGTGTAGGAGTGGTGCTGGGGCAGTCACTCACCTATGCTGCTGGAAGAAGCTGTTGGTGTCTGCTCCAGGTGGGGCAAGCAGCCATGGTGGCAGCATTATGGACATATGGGCCCAGAGCAGAGGACCAGAGGCAGAGACCTGGTAGGGGCCTTAGGTCAGCTGGCAGCGCACCATTGTCTGAGGATTGAAACTGGCACCACCTCCGGAAGGTAAGGAGGAGGCCAGGGAGTGGGCTGGCACATCAATTTCCTACTATACTCCAAAGTCACATCGAGGCTCTTGCTCACCACTCAGCCACCTCTACATTCCTCAACTGCTGGTAGTGGTATAAACTAACAGAGGGAATCTAGGTGCTACTGGGCAGCATGGAATATGGGCGTGGCCACCATTCTTGTATCTCATTGGTCAGAAAGAAACATGAAAGAATGGGGGTGTGGCTGGAATCCTGTGATGACAGCATCATGGGCAGAGTCAAGATGATAGCAGGTCCCCCAGCCCTTTCTGATGGAACTCTGTCCAATTCAATTGGGGACAAGAGGGTGACCTGCTTTAGCTGTATGGCTGCACTGATAGTTGTGTATGTCTGTTTGTTGCCACTCCTGGACTTTGAACTCATGATCTGGGCACAGTCTGTGAGCTATTTTGGCTCAAGGCTCACCCTCCACATTGGAGCGAGCCACAGGGCTTCTGGCTTTGTTGACACTGATGTTGGACAGGGGTCCCAAGGACTTTCCTGCCTAGGGTGACTTTGACCATGATCTTCACAACACAGCCTTGTAAGTATCAAAGAGGATTGCTGAGAGCCACTGGTGCCTGCCTAATAATTGGTCTTTCTGATGTTCTTGGACAGACCCGTGAGTTCCCTATCCTTGGGTTGAAGTGGTGGGAGCTAGAGCTCACAGTTCGAATGGCAGGAGATCCTAAGAAACTTGTTCCTATCCATATGATTACCAATGAAATGTGATATATGTCATGATTTAATGGGCAGTTATTGAATGATTCCAGGATAAAATTATGCACAATTATATTACAGGACACTGATCGATTTTAGTTATACTTTGTGAAGTATTTAAATAATCACTTTCATAAACTGGAGGTGTAATGAAATACCTAAGAATTGGGCCTCAGACTGTA
>NW_024872116.1:0-25290 GCF_019054845.1 Dipodomys spectabilis
TTCTTTGTTGTTTTGTATGTCCCTCGTCCACAGTATAACAACTGCTTTCACTGTATTTGATGTCGGCATAATTTGTGGAGGGGAAGAGGAAAAACAAATCATTTGGCTCTTGACCTTGAAAGTGAAACAGAATGTTTTGGATATCGGAGATAACTGTTAAATGTTTTTTTCCCCCCCCATAATAATGTTACATGAAACAGCCTTATGAGTCCTTCAGTTCTTAACACTGTACTTCCTTAGTGATGTGATAGGAATGTCAACCTTACTGGACTTAATATTGGTTTCCACTTCCATTTCTACCATCCAGTCTAAATTAAAATAATGGAATGAAAAAGTAATGCCATCTTAAGAAAGTCAATTAAGGCTATGAAAATGTGGCTTCATGGCAGAGATTGCTTATCATGCATGAAACCCTGGGTTCAATTCCTCAGTACCACATAAACAGAAAAAGAAATGGTGATGCGCCTCAAGTTGTAGAGTGCTAGACTTGAGCAAAAAAACTGAAAAGCTCCGGGACAGTTCCATGGTCCTGAGTTCAAGCCCCAGGACTGGCAAAAAAAAAAAAAGTCATTTAGCTAGTAAATGACAAATTAGGAAAGTATACTTGAAATATATAATTGTTCTTCCCAACTATGTCTAACAATCGTCCTTAATTCATATACTTTACCTATATTAGAATACTGTGTTGACAACAAAACAAAAAAAGGTTTGCTAATAAGTCACGACAATTAATGTTAGGAATGTGCTTAGATATCAGGTGAGGATTAATCCTGGAAATTCAAAGATTCCAGGCTTCTGAGTGGTCACTGCTAATAACAATGAGGATAGTCTAAGTGAGATTTGGAAAACTTTTTGTTCAGTTATGGCACCAAGAAGCACAGGCTAATTAATAGTTTTGACAGAAGTGAAGAAATAACTCCAGATGGAAGAAATAAATGATAATAATAAATAA
Source organism: Dipodomys spectabilis (assembly GCF_019054845.1). NCBI lineage: Eukaryota > Metazoa > Chordata > Mammalia > Rodentia > Heteromyidae > Dipodomys > Dipodomys spectabilis. The sequence continues at coordinate 953 of NW_024872116.1, forward strand.
TTATACCGGAAACTGTTCTAGGGAACCAGTTTTGGTTATTGAAGAACTAGTTATCAACTATGCTTATTCCTCATTGCCTTTAGCATTCTAATCTCTTAGGCTAGTTCTTAATCTCTGTGGGATAAGTTGTATCTATTTCTATGTTGTTTTTTCATATCGGATCTTCTTTGCTTTCTAAAAATCTGTCTTTCTCTATTTCTCTATTAACAGTTATTGATACTAAGTCCACATTCACAGACAGCAGAGGATGCTAATGTAAGAGTCCCATAACTCATGAGTCATTAATGTAACAACATGGAAAAGGAGGACATATTTATTGCTACCTCAATTTTTCTGAAAACCTGCAATGTCACATCATTTGATTCAAATTTCCATTCTTTGTCTACATAGTGTCATTAAGTGCACATAAATGCAAATATGAGCCGGGTGCTGGTGGTTCACGCCTGTAATCCTAATTACTCAGGAGGTTGAGACAAGAGGATTGTAGATCAAAGCCAGCCTGGTCAGCAAAGTCCATGAGACTCTTATATTCAATTAACCAACAGAAACTCAGAAGTGGTGCTGTAGCTAAAGTGATAAAGCACTCAACTGGAGCTGAAGAACTGAGGGACATTGCCCAGAATCAGAGTCCAAGCCTCACGACCAATAAACAAAAGTGCAAATATGACATTAACTTTCCCAAAAAAGACCTACAAAGTCAATAGTAATCTTCCCAAGCAGAAAAACTAATTCTAAAATGATTCAGTGTACCTACTTTGGCTGTTATTTGTTATGGCTTCTTTGTTGGACATATTCTCTTCTTTTGAAAATTGTCAAATATTAGCTTTATAATAAACTTCATCTAATATTTCTCAAATGAGAAGTCCATATAGTTGATGTCACTTGGCTTTCTTACTATCACAGTTCAAAGCCAACCCTGGCAAGAGACGTCTGTCAAATTCTTATCTCTAAACACCAAAAAAAAAAAAAAAAGAAGTGGAGTTTTTGTTGAAGCAATAGTGTACTAGCTTTGGGGTCAGGTGGGCAGGAAAGACAATTGTTCAGGGACAGGGTCCAGCCTCTGAGTTCAAGCCCCAGAACTAGCACAAACTAAACAAAAAAAATAACGCCACATATTTCTTTGGGACCATCGTTTAACACTGTTTGAGAAGAGGCTCTTTTTGCTGATCATACACGCTGCATCCTGCTTTTTGGAATCTTTACTGCTATGGCAAACTCAGGACCAGATTAAAGGAATGGATAAAGGACTTCTGCAACAAGACAATCATGTCAGGAGTGAAATATCCATGCATAAGAAATTTTAAAACCTCCATGTCTTTCTTTCTTTGCAGTAGAACACTTTAAAACAAAGTTATTTCAGTTTTTTTTTCTATGCTGGCCTGCGAATGGCATATTGTTTCTTTTTGTAATACTCTCAACTAGAAGTTTACAGAAAAGTTTTATATGGGTAAAGAACACACTCTAAAAAGTCAGGGACAGATTTTCCTTCCAGTCTTGGATTATTTTCTTGTTCAGTAAAAAGAACAGCACAAATTATCTTGAACTTTGTCATTTCTCTATGTTCAATTCCTGTCTTGGAATCATTTACCATTGCCCATAACAGTTCCTTCCATCTACTTCCAATAACAATCTATGATGCTGCTCCCAGTAAAAATGAATATTTTCTAGCTTCATTGAAATAGCAAAAGTACATCTTTGGACATGAGGTAACACATGTTTCAGAAACAACTTAGAAATGAGAAAAAATGGCATTTACATGGCTTATAAAAATTATCCTTGTACATATCGCCATAGAAGATGATGTTAAGTGAAATGAATCCCAAGATAGGGACACAACTTTTTTTTGCTTTCTTGCTATTTTTTAATGTATCTAACATGTACTATGTCTTTTTTGGGGAGGGGGTTCCGATGGTGGGTCCTGAACTCTGGGCCTGGGCGCTGTCCCTCAGCTTTTCAGCTCAAGGCTAGCACTCTACCACTTGAGCCACAGCACCACTTTCGGCTTTTTTCTTTTTGGTTCTGTGGTTCTGAGGAATCGAACCCAGGGCCTCATGCATGCAAGGCAAGCACTATACCACTGAACCACCTTCCCAACCCTACTATGTCGTTTGTTTGTTTTTGTTCTATTTTCATCCTCCATGGTATTTTTTCACTGTATTTGAGTTTGGTGATCTGCTTCTTGCACTTACATTTTCCTAATGTGGGGATGGGAAGGGAAATATCAAAATGCTGAAACAAGGATAAAGTATGATCCATTGTAACAATAAGATGAACAAGACACCATGTAGAGAACAAACTTTACAACTTGGGGAGGGGAGGAAGGAGTTGGGGAGGGGGAGAGAAAAGGGATGGCAAGGGACAAATAAAAGAGGAGCTAACAATGCTCGTTAGATAATATATTCATTAGCTTACTTATGTAACAAACCCACAATAAAAAACATGAAAGAAAACATTATCCTGGAGCACATTAAGTATAAATTTCCTAAATGCTCTGTAAATTAAGCCCAATTTTAATTGGGAAGAAGGTTCTCAGAAACATTTTATTGTGAGTGTGGGTGTTGTTCATTCTTTCCCAAGTGTACATAGGTTAGCATTAGGAGAAACAATAGGAATAATAGGAGAAAGAGAAGTTCTGTGTTTAAGTATAATGGTTCAAAACACTATAGAAGACTCTGCAAATAAGACAACTTTGAAACAATAAGGCCAAGGCCAACATGTCAATCTATGAGTGTGATATAGAGAAAGCATTACTACTAAGTGGAACATGACTTATGAGGCTCTTTCATCTCTTTCATCATGGTAGCTAATCATGTAAATTAGTGAAAATTACAGTGGAGGTATAATTTCGGTTCCTAGCAAGTCAGATATAAGAGCATGGACATAACTGGAACAAAAAGGCCATGTTGAGAGAGCAGGAATGATACTAGCAATGAACTCGTGGCTAAGATCACTTTTCTTTTTTTCTTTCTTTTCCTTTCTCTCTCTTTTTTATGGTAGTGGGGCTTAAACTCTGGGCTTGGGAACTGTCCCTCTGCTATTAAGCTCAAGGCTAGTGCTCTACCACTTGAGTCACAGTGCCATTTCAGGATTCTGGTAGTTAATTTGAGAAAAGAGTCTCTGGGCCTTTCCTAGCTGGGCTGGCTTTGAACCCCATTCTCAGATCTCACTGCCACCGGGCTTAAGATCACATTTTTAACAGTGTACACTCAGGATATGTAATGTGTATGTTCATCTATCTTTATGTGTATTCTTGAGTTAAAAATTTGGGCTACAGCTCAGACTTTATACTCACAAAAATGTTTGTCGTTTAAAAGTTGATACTCCTGGAGAAATAAAACCTAAGAATATAAAGGAGTCTGGGAAGTTCAGTTTATATCCAGCCTGGGAAGGACAGGCTTTGAGACACTACCTATAATTATCCAGGCAAAGCTGAATTGGAAGAAGGGCTCACGAGATGGAATACCAGTCATGAGCAAGATGGCTGAATAAGAGATTGAGGCTTTTGCATACATACATACAAACATACATATACACATACACTCAGAGGCACTTATATGTGCACAAACAAATGCACAAATGAAACAATTCTCAGAATATGTAGAAAAGTTAGAAAACAATAGAAAACATTTCCTGAGTAAGACTAGAATCAAGTGATAATTTTTAATATTAGAAAGTATTCAAGTGAACTTTCTTCAAAAAAGTTTGAGACTATTACATAGGTAGGGACTAGAGATAGTAAGAGAGTCAAGTAATCATTATTAATGGGATCAGATCCATGGAGGAATGAATCAGAGACCCCTGCAGGTGCATCTGAAAATGTTCATATCCTGTGTCAAATGTTAGAACATCTTTCAAAACTGTACGTAAACAGTCTGAGCAGCCAATCTCATGGATAATATCATCAGAGAAGTTCAGAATTGCTAGTCTGTATCTAGATTAAATAAACCAACAAACCATGGTAGGAGAATGTGATACAAGACAAAAATTCTAGCACTGAGACTAAGACAAGAGAATAGAGAGTGGAATTACATAGCGATACCTTCCCTGGACCAGGTAGCATAATTTTGTCTCAATAAAACAAACCAAACAACAAGAAAGGAATACATAGTTTGAAGTTTGGGCTAATTTTGTCACTATGTTTTGAGATGTCAAGTTTCCTATTGACATGCAACTCATATATAATCCTCAGTTGTGTTTTAAATGCTCTTTTCCTTACAGAACATTCCCAGATGCAAAATGACTCATGATTCCCAACGAAAAATTTGAAAAAAGTAAGCGTCATTCTGTTGGATTCCAAAGAAATGATGAAGTATTACGAAAGCTTAAGCCTGGATAAATAGCAAAGTTCATCTAATGTAGGACTTAGTAGACCTGGCTAAATTAGAATTTAGATTTAAAATAATGTTTTGGGTTTGTAATTTCATATTCTATAGGATATTACAAAATGCTTTTCAAGTAGATGATTTAATCCCATCCCTGGCCCCTGGCTCCTGAAAGCTTCTGGTTATGGACAGGAAAGTTCATTTATATCTGTCCCCAGAGGCCTCCTCCCCTCCCAGCATGTAGGGGCATGCCCCAACCATCACTCTGGGCCCCGAACTGGCTCCAGTGCCAGGCCAAACCATCCCTCCTTCTCCCCTTGTGCCAGGACTCGTGTGGGAGTTAGAGTCCACCCGGTCTTCTGTTCCCATGGCCGCCATGGGCCTCATGCTCTACAGCCATTCCCACCCCCTGTCCCATGCCCCGAAGCCTGGATGCTAACTGCTCCCCCCTTTCCTGTTTCTCCAGTCCCCAGTTCCTGCATGTCCAGCAGTCCAGGCCATAAGTGTGCCTGCCCCTAGGACAAGAGGCCCACTGGAGCCTTCCCGCACTTCTGTGCCAAGCACCAGATGGGGTTTTTCACAACTCTCCCCCTCGCCCCCCACCCCCCGCCAGCTCTTCCCTGCTCCACCCACTGCTGAGCCAAAGGGTGCTCCCTGTACACCATGCATCCTCCATTGCTCCTTCCTGGGCTTGATTCTGCACTGTGCTCTCCCTCTCCACCTTCCCCGTGCAGGAAGGACCTCTCCATGGCTGGATAAGGCTTGTGGGACATGCCCTTGCCCCCTCCCCCACCTAGGGAGCCAAAGGCGCAATCCGACCCCTCCCTCCACTCCAGGGAGACAGCTCAGTAGGAGAGATGGACTCCCTGGTGGGGCAGGGGTAGGCCCAAGCACCTGGCTCACGTTTCCCCCTCTTCCTTCCTGGCCTGTTTCTGCTGTGGTCTCTGCAGGTGCGTGCGGCCTCCCCCAAACCCTTTCCTCTGGAGATGCCTTTCCTCACCCCATCTGGGGAGGTCACCAGCTGATTCCCCCCACCCACTCATCCCCAGCGCTTTCTTGGCTCCCTCTTGGCTGCCCAGCCCTATGCAACCAAGTCTGATCTGTGTAGGAAATCCAGAAGCTGGGCTGCCCCGTGGGAGGCTCCCCCCTCCACTGCTCCCAGATGTGTCTTGAGTTCCATCCCGCAGGCTCACCCATTTACCCGGGAAATGACCTCACACACAGCCACAGCCACACACAGAGCTGGGTCATGTCAGCCACAGTGGGTCTGAATTAGAGAGGCCTCAGGAGCCAGAAGGGACCCACAGGTTGAGGGCAGCGTTTCCTATCTCCTACATTCCCCCTTCCCAGGATGTTATGCTGGGAGGAGGTAGGCCTCACCAACTGATGGCGCTGGTGCCCCGTGGCCCCACTGGTATGGTCGGATGTGCTGTAGCAAAGCCTGCTGGAGGCCTACCCCCCCCCCCCTAGGCAGATGGCAGCAGCCCCGAGTTCCCCCTTCCACACTGCTGGGTTGGCCTGCTCTCCATTTGCTGCCCTTCCCTGGCAGCCCGGGTTGGTTCTCATTGAGAAAGCCCAGAACTCCTGCCTTCCACTTCCCCGCTTGGCCAGCCCATTCTCACTGACTGCTCTTGCCTCTCCTGCCCCTCCAATCCCTCTCCTGCTTCTCCTAACCATAGGGGCATAGGGGACCAGCAGCCACAACACCAAGACTCCCTCCCCATCTGCTCCCTCCTTGATCCTCCATTTAACCTATCGGCCCCACCTCCTCCATTCCTGGCCTGCCCCTGTCCTAAGTTTCATGCCCCTTCCACTTATTCCAACCCTCCTGGGCAGCCCAGCCCTCTCAGAATGGCAAATGCTCCATGGGCCATCAAGAGTCAGTTCCCAGTCCTGGAGCTTGCTCCAACCTCATCCCTTCCGGGCCTGCTCCTTCCAAAGCAGCCTTTCCTGGGGCAAAGTTCCCAGGTGCAGGCCCCCATTCCCCCTTCTACTCCCAACCCACAAATCTCTACTGAGGGCCCCGCTCCCCAAGGGTGCAAAAGCACACTTGGCTGGCTCAGCTCCTCATTCCTCTGTCAAGGGCTCTGCACCAGTTCTCACTGGGTCTGGGTAGGAAAGCCCACGGGATTCAGAGGCCATGCAGGACAATAGCACCTTGGATCACCCATGTCTTACCTTCCAGCTTCCCAGCCTGTTCCCAAAATGACTTCCTGTGGTACAGGGCCATCCCCTGATTTCCAGGAAATGACTTCTGGAGCTTTCCCACTCTCATGGGCTAACACGGGGAGGAGGAAGAGTTGCTGGGTCCTCAGCCTGGAGGTCTTGCCTGGGGTACCGGGGCTGCAAAAGGCCTACTGGGAACAAGGCACTGGTTTGTGGGTCTGACCTGGGATCCAGGATACGAGCAGCAGCAGGAAAAATGGGGTGGGACCAGGCTCAGGAAACAGATGTCAGCAAGCCTGAAAGGGCAGGGCCCTGGCACAAGTCTGTCCTGTGATACAGGTGGGAGCAGGAGTAAGTGGGTGGGCTCAGTCAGGCCCCTGCATCTGTTCTGCCCTGAATCTAAGGGATGGCGGGAGACCTAAAGGGTGATTCCTGCCCAAGGTGCGGGTACTGGTGGGCAAACCGATGGGATGGGGCCCTAGTTCAGATGCTGCCCAAGGCACTCCTGCCAGAGAGTCCCATGGCAGAAACCACCCCAAGCACCTCTGCTGGCAGGCAAGCTAGGAGGTGGAGCCCTGGGGCTGGTCTTGTCAAATGATGCTGGTGCCTGCAGGCAAGAATGGATAGGTGGAGCCCAAGTGCCAGCAGGTGCCAGCCAAGGGGTGGAGGCCCGTGCTGTCTCCTCCAAGGCAGGGGATTCTGGAGGCTGGACTATGGGGTGGAGCCCAAGTGTAGTTGCCAGTCCCTCCTAAGACACCTCTGCTTGTGAGTGAATTGGGGGACAGAGCCCCGGTGCAGGTCCTGCCCCAGGCAGGGGTTGCAGGCAGGCAATATTAGGAACAGAGCCCCAGTGCCAGTGGGCTACATAAGGGGCAGATCCCTAATGCCGGTCCCGCCCTAGGCAGCCGAAGGGGCAGATTCCAGGTGTGAACCTCCTTGAAAGCGCTGGTGCTGGTGTTGGCGGGCGAACTAAGGGGTGGAACCCTTGTGCAGGTCTCCCTTACTGGGCAGTGCAGGAGTGTGAACGAATGGGCAGAGCCAAGGTGTGGATGTTGTCAAAAGGACCACTGCTGGTGGGCAGTCTGAGGGGCAGAGCCCCAGTGCTGATGTCGCCCAAGGCACCACCACCATCAACTGATTAATGGGTGGAGCCCACCGGCCATCTCTCAAGGTTGCCAGTACTGGCGGCTGAGTCAAGGGGCGGGGCCCCGATGCAGGTGTCATCCAAAGCACCTATGCCTGCTGGCAAACAGAGGGGCGGAGCTCCTGTGTTAGTCCCACCCAAGGCGCCCATACTGGCCATCTAATGGAGGAGTGGTGCAGGTCTCGCCCAAGGGTCAAGCCCCAATGAGGGTCGTGACCTAATGCAGGGAGCAGGGGTGGTTGTGACCTAATGCGGGGAGTCCGGGGTTGGTCTTGCCAAAGGCCTGGGGACTGGTGGGCAAACCAAGTGGTGGAGCCTCCCTGCAGTTCTGTCAGAAAATTAGAAAACAAGATAAACTTGCAAGGTTCATGGAACAGGGACTTTGAAGCCTCGACTGGATTCAAACCGCCATCCTCTCCATGTCAGGTTCCTGAGTAACAGTTTGGGTAGCAGGCCTGAGCAGGTTCAAATGTCGTTCCATACTACCACTTCTTTGAACTCCACTCCGCTGCTGGATACCCCCTAATGTGCATGACACCAGGGCCTGGGTCCTGGGACTATGCGCCTCTCTCCTCTCTCTATGTATATTCACATCAATACATTTGCCATATGTGTATGTATTTATACATGCCCTTTTTCTGTACTGGACTTTTTTGACTTCGGTCATGCAGACTCTATAAATACACACGAGTATATATACACACACACATTCATGCATTTTGTCTCCGATGAATGATAGAAAAGTGAGGTTGCCCAACATTAGTAAGCTAGGACCCGACTTGGGTAGGGCTTTTCTCCCACAGAAACTCTGTAGGGGACTCAGGTTTCTCCTGAGATCTAAAGCTTTGAGACACTAAATATTGACAGGGAGAGACTTCAAGATGAATGTGGACCTAGATCTTCTCTTGGTTCCATAATTAGGGAGTCAGATGGCATTCTGAGGAGGTTGCCTGCACCTGCACCTGCCACCAATCCCAGTTCAAAGGAGAGAAGGCACCCAGACCCCTAACCCCCCACATTGGCCTCTTTCAGTGGCCACGTCAAGTGGGTGCATTCCTTTACACTGGAGGAAGGAGGTGGGGGGGGGGTCTATGAGGAATGTGCCTTTCCCCTCCAGTGACCTGAGACCTGTGGCCAGCTATGGGCTCCCGAACAGGACTGAGAAGGGCTAACACAAAGAGTCTTGCTTCTTGAGTCCTTCCTTCAGCCAACCAGACCTGTTTCCTTCTATGCTAGAAGCCAACTGAATCACTTCTGGAAGAAACCCATTAGCAGACAGTCTAGGATAGGGGCTTAGTTCCTTCTGGAAGAGAAAGACCAGCCTGGTGGAACACTCCAACTGGAAAGGCAAATGATAGATAGATCCAGGCACCAGTTCTCGTTTGAAAGGAAGGGAGAGTTTACACACCAGAGATGTTGGAGGTCTTCTCTCCTCTAAGAGTCCCTAGTGTTAGGATGGAATGGGATTGTATGAAGCCAAGCCTGACACATCTCTGAGTGGCCATGAATGACTGAAATCAGGAATGGTATATCTCTAATTTCGGGGCAGGGTGTGTGTGTCTCAGCACCTCATTCTGCACAGACCGCCATGGATAGTTCTTCACTGGCCTCTCAAAATCTTCCACATGGTGACGCCGTGCTTGCAGACTGCTCCCGTGCATGTACCAATCCCATATCAAGTAGCTTTAACTGGAGAAACCTGAGGCATCATGAGACCAGGAGGTGGTTCATGGTTTCTGAGCCAAGAAAGGATTTTAAGCTGAGTAAACACAGCCAGGAAGTCTGGATATGAACACATATGTTCTCATGAGTTCATGTGCACGACTTGAACTGAGGGTCTGGATGCTGTGCCCGAGCTCTTTTGCTCAAGGCTGGTATTCTAACACTTGAGTGATACCTCCCTCCACCTTTGGCATATATATCTATATATCTATATATCTATATATATCTATATCTATATCTATATATATATATATATATATTTGGTTCTTCATTGAAGAAGAGATACTTGTGAACTTCAGTCCCTGGCTGGATTTGAACCACGATGCTCAGATCTCAGCCTGCTCACTAGCTGGGTATTACAGACACGAATCATCGGTGCCAGGCCACATACATACGTTATAAGGGAGAAGCTGGTGGCCCACTGAAAAGATGTGGTTCAGGAACAGGAAACTGAAATGGGATGTGCAGCCTAGTAGAGTGCATGGGAGAATGTTCTAGTCTAGACACCAGGCACAGATAGAGAACAGGCCCTCTTAGAACACTTGAGAGGAGCTTAGGGTTGGCTCAAAGGGCATTGACCATGCACTACACACCAGCAGTCTGGTGAATGAAAGAATACTGAAGAGGTAGGCCTTTGGAATGAAAGCCCTGATGTAGGAGACACAGGAGGGCAGGGTGGGGCTCTAGAGTACCAGGCAAGGCTTCTGGGGGGACCAAAGGGAAAAAGGCCCAGCCACTAGGGCAGGAGGGACTTTTCTGCCAGGGGCCTAAAGGTGCTTGCATTTGAATTTCTGCCCTGTGAGCCACATCCCCAATACAGCTTCTCAGCCAACGTGTCTGCCCATCTGTGTGACTGCTGATCATGGTAGTCACTCTGGCTGACTGTCATGTCTTTTTGACTGTTCAGGTAGATGAGCCTTAGGTGTTAGCTGCAGGTTCCTTAAGCTTCCTAGCTGAGCTTGGTCTTACAGGAACAAGGTTGGCACTGACTGGCAGTGTACCTGGTGGAAGCATAGCCCCACCCTAGGGAGACATAGAAAGGAGGTAGTTGCCTTCAAATGGTTTCTGGGGGTTCTGGCTGGCTGTCTTCCCAGAGCCCACTGGGCCCACTGTCACCAAGAAAAGGCATCTTGCTTCCCACTCTCCTTGAATTTTCTGGGGCTCTCTGAGTCTTTCATGACATGCACCCCTGCCATCTCTTGCTCTGTTTGTCTCTTCACCTGATTGTTTCTGATTGGTCGGCCAGCACTTTTTCTCTCACTTCTCTGGCTGTCTTTGTCTTTGTCTCCCTTTCTGAATGCCTATCCATCTATCAACGAATGTTTTTTGTCTGTTCTCCTCTAATTGTGTCCCATCCATCTTGCTCCTGGGCCTCTGTTCTGTCTAGTTCAGTATGTGTCATGGTGTGTGTGTGTGTGTGTGTGGATTTTCCCCTCATCTTTCTCTGTCCCCTCTCTGGGTGCCTGTCTGTCTCTTTCTGACCTCTGATGGGGCCCCACCTCCATGCCGACCTTGCCTTTAGACCCCTATCAGGGTCTACAATGAATCCTTAATTGCCAGATACCCGCATTCCAGATATTCATTGGGGCCCAAGTCTGGCCTGTCCAAATCTTTGGCCACCTCCTGGAGATTCTAGGTCAGCAAGGCCAGCTGGAATTAGGGTATCCGTGGGTCTTAGGGTGGGGCTTAGTCATGGGATGTCCTGTCCTTTCTTCAGCTGGATTTTTGGCTGTGCATCCCTCCCAGCAGGCTGGCAGTGGAGTGGGAGAAGGTAGGAGCATTGCCAGGGGCTCTGGTCAAATTGACCTTGATAGCTGACTGAAGGCCACCCAAGCAAGTAGGATCCGGGGCTACATGGGAGGTGGGGCCAAGGTGGCTTGGAAGTGTATCCGTAGGTGTCTAGGAAATGTCAGCATACCTTATCACAGGCAAGTCTATCTCCTGGCCCCAGCTGGGCCTCTCAGGTCCTTCTAGACATTTCCAGATGCCCAGAATACAGAGGCACAGACTTTAGATTCCAGGGCCATGGAACTGGGGAATGAGAGATTGGTATGGACAATGCCTTAATTTTCTGGGGCATTAGCCTTGATCTGGCTATGCTCCCCTTGTGTATGCTCACTTTTTAACCCAGTGCTGGCCACACACCAGCCACTTCTGGCAGTGCTATGGAAGTGAGATCTAGGGTGACTGAAGTCTAGATTTATGGCCTGATTGGGGGTGGGGTGGAGGCAAAGGGTGTTTTTAAAATAAATCTTAGAGCTGGAACTCAGGTTCTAGGCACTGCCCCTGAGCTTCCTTTGCTCAAAGCTAACATTCTACCACTTGAATCACAGCTCACCTTTCATCTTTTTTAGTAGTTTAGTAGAGAGAAGAGTCTCACATACTTCCCTGCCTAAGCTGGCTTCAAGTTGCCATCCTAAGAGTGAAGCTTCTTGAGTAGCTAGGATTGCTTGTTTGACCACTTGGCACCTACTAAGGATGTCCGTGTGTGTGTGTGTGTATGTGTGCGCGCGTGCACGCGTGTGTGTGTGTGTGTGTGTGTGTGTGTGTGTGTGTGTGTTTAGTGGGGCCTGCACTCAGAGCGTAGGTGGGTATCCTTTAGCTTGTTTGCACAAGGATGGTGCTGTACCACTTGAACTACAGCAGCTATGCTTCCCACCGTTTTGATGATTTATTGGAGATAAGAGTCTGCCCAGGCTAGCTTTAAATCTTAATTGATCCTCAGGTGTCAGCCTTGGATAGCTAGGATTATAGGCATGAGCCACTGGCACCCAGCTGCAAGGATGTATTTTCATCCTCTCTTCTGTTCTAACAGCTGTCTACTTGCCCTGGCCTAGATCAAGGGTGGGTATGTTTCATTTGAAGCCTGGGGTAGGAGTGGTAGCTGTAGATGGGTGCACGGCTTGGAGAAAGGTAGTTTGTATTAGCCAAGAAGGAAAGCGTGGCCAGATATTAATAGCTCATATTCTCATATTCCTAGCTCCTCAGGAGGCTGAGATATGAGGATTGCCATTCAGAGACAGCCCAGCTAGAAAAGTCTGTGAGACTCCATTTTGCAAATAACCACCTGAAAGCTGGAAGAAAAGCTGTGGCTCAAGTGGTAGAGTGCTAGCATTGAACAAAAAAAAAAAAAACAACTATGGGACAGAGCTCAGGCCCTGAGTTTAAGCCCTAGTATCAAGATGTGTGCACACCCACACACACACACACACACACACACACAGAGGAAGGTAGTAATGATGAGCTGAGCTAGAACTGTGGGCAGTCCTGAGGCATAGACATAGTAAACTCTCAAGGCAAATCAAGTAGTTTCTCTCTATCCTTCTTGGGCTGAGGATTCTGGGCCATGACAGTTAGTGTTATGGAACCTGCCCCTCCATCCATGCATGGGGCCACAGGACCAAGGGAAGGACACTATGGATGCTCCTTTGTAGTCGGCCCACGATTGCAGACCTTCATATACCCCCAAGCACTGGTGAGGAAAGCAGGGCTCTGAGCCCTGGGATTCCAGAGATAGCCACTGCTACAAGCAGCAGCCACCTGGCTTTAGATTCTTGAGCCTACAAGTCTATCATGAGCCCAAATCAACACCCGCTCAAGGTGTGCCTGATGATTCACAGTTTTGATACTCATGTAAGTGGGTGTTATCTGCTGTGCTATTTTGCAGCCCTTGCCCCTCCTGGCCCAGAACTATGATCTGAGACGTCAATTGCATGGTCTGATGCACACTGCACCCATGACAGATGCCGTTCTGATGACCTGACCGATGACCTCCGTACCCCAGGGCTCGATCCTTCTCTGATACTGTGGCCTGCTCTACAGGAAAAGGCCTCAGAAGAGGCTACACTCAAGACTTGTAATACACCAAGACATTAGGAGATCCTCAGGGGCCCACTGGAATGTACTCTGCCTAGAGTCACAGAGTGAGGTCCAAGAAGGCCAGGTGTTGGTCATGGAGCTGGAATGCTAGTCCTGGGTGCTGTCCCCCAGCTCTTCAGCTTACCATTTGAGTTACAGGGCCAATTCCGTTTTTCAGGACGTTACTTTTAGATCATAGTCTCCCAGAATTCCTGACTGGGGTTGGTTTTGAACCGAGATCCTCATATCTCAGCTTCCTGAGGAGGTAGGAGAGGTGTGAGTCACTAGCACCTGGCTGATCTGACCTTTCAGGAGCTCCTGAAAGTTTTATTTTTTAGGTGCCAATGCTGGGCTTGAACTCAGGGTCTGGCCTCTGGTCTCTTAAATTTTTCCCTCAAAGCTGACACTCTACCACTTGAGCCACAGCTCCATTTCTGGCTTTTGGTAGTTCATCGGCAAGAAGAGTCTCACTAACTTTTCTCACCTGAGCTGGCTTGACCCATGATCTCTGATCTCAGTCTTCTGAATAGCTAGGATTTACAGGGGTTGAGCCACTTCTGGCATTGTGTTAGAAGCTTTTCTTAAGCAAGCATTCTTCCCTGTGTTTACCTTGAATCCTCCATGCAAAGGAGGCCTGAGGGTCAGGAGGTGTGAAAAATAAGCTTCCAGCCACAGGAAATGGCTGGGGTCCATGGTGAAAAACCAAGCTAATCTTCCCCCGGGCCCCATTCTGGTACCCCACCATTTGCCCTACCTGTGTCTCAACAAACCTTGACCCAGCCTTGAATGTTCTGCCAGAATGTCTGAAGCCACAGTACCTTCATTCCACCTACACCACTTGCTCCAATCGACATCGAAGGACCGTTGTCCATCCATGATGGACCTTCTGCCTGAGGCTCTCTGTCCCGTTCCACGCCTTAGAACTCTTATGGAATTTTGGCATTGGTTATATCACCTCCTGGAGCAAGTCTTTCCTTCCCTTCTACCTCTTTTTTTTTTAATATTGAGTTGCTATAGACGGAACTTTGTGCAGGGTGACTGGCAAATGCTCTATCTTGGTGTGTTGAGTGTGTGTGTGTGTGTGTGTGTGTGTGTGTGTGTCTGTGTGTGTGTGTGTGTGCGCGCGCATGTGCATGCACAGGTGCGAGCATGCGCGTGTGTGCATGCCAGTCCTGATGTTTGAAATTATGGCCTGGACATTGTCCTATCCCTGAGCTTTTGTGCTCAAGGCTAGCACTCTTCTACTAGAATCACTGCTCTACTTCTCGCTTTTTGGCTGTTTAATTGGAGAAAAATGTCTCATATAAATTTTTATGTTTGTAATTGGGATCCTCAGATATCAGCCTCCTCAGTAGCTAAGATTACAGGGGTGAGCCAGCAGCACCTGCCTTCTACTTTACCTCTTACCTATAACCTCGGCCCTCCTCTGTGTCCCAGAAGAATATGTCTCACCAGACTCACTATTTTTTTTCTTTTTGCCAGTCTTGGGGCTTGAACTCAGCGTCTGGGTGTGGTCCTGAGCTTCTTTTGCTCAAGGCTAGCACTCTCTCACTTAAGCCACAGTGCCACTTTTGGCTTTTTCTGTTTCTGTGGTACTGAGGAATGGAACTCAGAGCTTTGTGTGTGCTATATAAGCGCTCTACCACTAAGCCACATTCGCAGCCCAAGGTTCACTTCTAACAGGAGTTATGAGGGTGGGATTTATTGACTTACCCCTTTTGGCATAGAAATCACTGATTATTTCATGTCTATGCCAAGATTTGGGACTAGCCTTTGACTTGACAATGAGGAATGATAGATGAGTGATAGCCACCAGGCCCCAGAGCTCTAGGCTCACATCCTACAGAGGGATAGAGACTATGGAGAGAGAACCTTGGACAACTCCTACAGCCTAGGGACTGTGGATTCTCTGAAGGCAGTGGCTGGCTGCAAAGTGTCCCAATGGGATGCCTCAGTCAGAATATTATGCACCCATTGCACACACTAGCCCAGGCAAAGCCTTCAGGGCTTCAGTTATTAAATGGCAGAGGGTGCTTTGTTCAAGCTGCCAGCTCACACTTAGAACTCTATGAGGGCTTGTCCCAGTTTGCCCAGGTTGGGACGGCTGGGCATGGGCAACCTGCTGAATGCCCATCATCCATACAGAGATCCATGCATGGAGTTATTGTAACCTTTTTAGGGGAGGGCAGGTACACTGTTGTACTATGATCCTAGCCCCCGTTCTTGACTTCCTTTTCTCAAGGGTAGTGCTCTGCCCTTGAGTCACAGCCCCATTCATGTTTATTTTTCCGGTGATCTCTTAGAAAGAAGAGTCTCCTAGACTTTCCCACCCCAGCTGAATTTAAATTGGCATTTTCTATATCTCAGCATCCTGAGGAGCTAGGGTTATAGGAAGGAGCCACTGGCACCTTACTTTCTTCTTGTTGTTCTTTTTTTCAATCATAACAGTCCGAAATTTTCAATGTGTCATTCCAATGGTTTGCATTCAAAGTAAACTACCCAGGCCTGGAGCTCGAATACTAGGACTGCCACCCACAAATAGAGGGAGATCCTGACAAACTCATTCCTGTTCATGTGAATGCTAATGGAAGGTTATAAAAGTAATAAATGTGCCATTGATTCATGATTCTATTTTAGAATGCCACACAAAAAATATTGGATTTATGTCTTCCATTCTAGCACCATGGTATGATTAAGGATATTGAATAATTTTTAATTAATATTTTTATAAGTATTCAACAGTGATATTTCATTAAATGGAGGCATAATTTAATAACTAATAATTGGTAATAATATATATAATTTAATTTCCTCACAGTCCCTCTCTTTGTATATGTATATATATCAATGTACGCACGTCTCTATCTATATCTATCTATCAATCTATCTATCTATCTATTTATCTATCTATCTAAGTACCAGGCACTCCTGTGGATTGATCACAGGTACTCAGAACTTCCAGGCAGCTCAGTTTGCCAGAGGCTGGTCTGATAAGACTGTGATCCCATTTATGGATTGGGCATTCTAGGCTGTGAGTTGAAATCGCAGGATGGCCAAAAATTTGTTCATGCAGTAAGAAGCCAATATTAGCACATTGTTTTCCTTTTCTGTTAAAGTCCATGGTCTCAGAATGATGTATAATCTATATTTACATATATCCTATGTGAGATGATGTAATAAAAGAAATGTTATATGTGTAATAATGCTAAATAAGTAAGGGTAATAAATGTCATATTTCTACAAAATTTTGGTCAATCGACATTCAACAATTCATCCAAAAAATCATACACCACGATCAAACAGGATTCATTTCAGGGATGCACAGCTGGTTCAATATATGCAAATCAATTAATATAATTCGTCATATAAAAAGGAGCAAGGATAAGAACCACATGATTATCTCAATAGATGCAGAAAAAGCATTTGCCAAGATCTAACACCCCTTTATAATGAAGGTTCTGGAAAAATTAGGAATCCATGGAACATTCCTCAATACAATAAAGGCTATATATTACAAACCAACAGCAAGCATTATACTTAATGGTGAAAAACTAAAGCCATTTCCTCTTAACTCAGGAACGAGATAAGGAGGTCCACTCTCTCCTCTTCTTTTGAATCTAGTATTAGAATACCTAGCTACAGGAATAAGACAAGATGTAAACATAAAGGGGATCCAAATAGGGAAAGAAGTAAAACTCTCCCTCTTTGCAGATGACATGATCTTGTATTTAAAGAATCCCACAGACTCCACTCCCAGATTTCTCAGGCTGATTCAAAACTTTGGCAAAGTAGCAGGGTATAAAATTAACCCTCAAAAATCATTGGCTTTTCTGTATGCCAACAATGAGAAAAGTGTGGCTGAAATTAGGAAAGCAACTCCATTCGTTATAGCCCCACAAAAAATAAAATACCTAGGAATTAACTTAACCAAAGAAGTGAAAGACCTCTATGATGAAAACTTCACAAAACTGAAAAAGGAAATCAAAACAGAATTTAGAAAGTGGCAAAAACTCTGATGTTCCTGGATTGGAAAGATCAACATCATGAAAATGCCAATACTTCCAAAGGGTATCTACAAATTCAATGTGATACCCATCAATATTCCAACCTCATTCTTCAAGGAAATAGAAGATGCATTCCAAAAATTTATATGGAACAATAAATGACCCCAAATAGCAAAAATGATCCTCAACAGAAAGAACAGTGCTGGAGGAATATCAATACCAAATTTCAAACTCTACTACAAAGCCATAGTAATCAAAACATCTTGGTACTGGCACATGAACAGACCTCAGGACCAAGGGAATAGAATTGAAAACCCAGAAATGAACTTACAGACTTATTGCCACCTAATCTTTGATGAGGGAGCTAAAAAAATAGAATGGAAAAAAGACAGCCTCTTCAGTAAATAGTGCTCGCAAAATTGGTTAATCACTTGTAGAAAACTAGAGATAGCTCCTTATATATCACACTGAACCAGAATCAACTCCAAAAAGATGAAAGACCTCGGAGTCAAAGCAGACACTCTACAGGTTGTAATAGGAGAAACCCTAGTTCTCCTTGGGACAGACCAAAATTTTCTTAATAGAGACCCAGAAACGCAACAAATCAATGAAAGGTTGGACAAATGGGATTGCATGGAATTGCAGAGCTTCTGCATGGCAAAGACATAGTTAGTAAGATCAATCAAAAGTCCACGGATTGGGAGAAAATCTTCAGTAGCCATACAATGGACAAGGGTCTCATATATAAAATATACCTGGAATTCAAAAAATTAAATCCTCCTAAAATAAATCTAGACACATGAAGAAATGCTCAACCTCCCTAGCCATTAAAGAAATGCAAATCGAAACAACATTGAGATACCACCTCACCCCAGTTAGAAAGGCTATAATCACGAACTATAATAACAACAGGTGCTGGAGGGTATGTGTACAGAAGGGAACCTTACTGCATTGTTGGTGGGAGTGTAAACTTGTTTAACCACTTTGGAAAGCAGTATGGAGTTTCCTCAAAAGACTCCACATAGAGCCTCCCTATTACCCAGCCATCCCACTTTTGGGCATGTACCCAAATTTTCACAAACAAGAGCACACTAAAGCTACCTGCATGGCTATGTTTATTGCAGCATTATTTACCATAGCTAAAATATGGAACCAGCCCAGATGCCCCTTAGTAGATGAATGGATCAAGAAAATGTGGTATATATACACAATAAAATTCTATACCTCTATCAGTAAGAATGATATTGCCCCATTTGGAAATGGAAAGACTTGGAAAAATTATATTAAGTGAAGTAATCCATGCCCAAAGAAGCATAGGTCCCATCGTTTCCCTTATTTGCAATAACTAGCATATGTCTGAGTCAAGCAGAAAAGGTCAGATAAGTTGATGTTAGGGAAATGAACCCTAAGATATGTATTCAAATTTTTTTTTCTTTCATGAAATTGCTTCTAACACATTTATAAGATTATTTCTTTGTTGCTCCCCCATGGTATAACCCCTGCTTTCACTGTATTTGCTGTCGGTGTATTTTGTGGAGGGGAAGGGAAAAATCAAATCATTTAAATAGGGATACAGGTGCACCCATTGCAACAATGAGATCTATAAGTCGTTATGTCAAAATACGATCTTTACAACTGTGGTGGGGTTGGGGGACATTGGGGGATGATTGTGTGGGGAGATGGGAGGAGGGGAGAGAATGGGAAAGGATAGAGGGGGAAACAAAAAGAAGAGGCTATGATGCTTGATAAGAAATGTACCCATTTTCTTGCCTATGTAAATGTAAACCCTCTGTACAGTATTTTCACAATTTAAAATAAAAGAAAAAAGTAAAATTAAATTTTTGATTATATAAAATTATACACAACAATTATACTACATTGACTAATTTTCAATTAATACTTTATTAGTTATTCAATCATGTTACTTAAAAAAGGAAGGAATAATTTAAATAGCAATAATCGGTAGTAAAATTTTATATGCAATTTCCTAATATACAGATATCTTTCTCTTGTTTTATACATATGCATCTATTTATCTATCTACCAATCTACATATTTATGTATTCATATTTACATATTCATATTTACATATTCAATTTACATATTTATGTGTTCATACACTTGTCAGTCATGGGGCTCATTTGTAGATTGCTCACCTACTACGTACAAAGCCCTGGGTTCAATTCCTCACTACCTTGTGCACAGAAAAATCTAGAAGTCGTGCTGTTGCTTAAGCAGTCGAGCACTCGCTTTGAGCATAAAAGCTTCGGGACTGTGTCTAGACCCTTTCTCAAGACCCAGGATTGGCACCAAAAAAAAAAAAAATAGAATGTTCTGACTGCAACAATATAAGTATAGTACTGCAAATACCTCATCACAGAACAAGCATGGAGTTTGGTGCTTGCAGCTGCCATACTACCTGACTTAGCCAGAAATAAACCACTGCAACCCAGCTCCACGGAACCAGAAGCTGCTGGTTCACTCACCACTGTCATCCAAGATACTCGTGGGCTGATCTGTGAAACTCTGAGCTTTGGTTCACAGTAGTAGAGATCTAGCCTTGAGCAAGAGATCTTAGAACAGTACCCCCAAATTTTCAGTGCATTCCCTGTGGCTCCTTGCAACAGAGTTATGATCTAGACCTCTGTAGCTGAGGTCTGTCACCCTGCCTACTCAAGAAACTGAGATGTAAGGATCTGGGTTCCAAACTATCCCAGACACAAAAGTTCCCATGAGACTATTATCTCCTATTCATCACTTAGAAACTTGAAATGGAAGCTAGGCACCAGTGACTAACGCCTGTCATCCTAACTACTCAGGAGCCTGAGAGCTGAGGATCATGGTCCAAAGCCAGCCTGGTCAGGAAATTCCTTGAGATGGACAATTCTCTCCAGTGACCCACCAAAAACCTGAAGGGGTGCTGTAGCTTAAGTGGTAGAGTGCTTGGTTTTAGCTGAAGAGCTCTAGGATAGATAGCACCCAGGCCTAGACTTCAACTCTTCCAACTTACAAGAAAAGAAAAGAAAGAAAGAAACCTAAAGAGGAGGGGTTAGACTGCTTTGCATGTATGAATCCCTGGATTTGAATCCTCACTACCACATCACTAGAAAAAAGCCTGAAGTGGCCCTGTGGCTCAAGTGGTAGAGTTCTATCTTTGTACAGGAGAAACTCAGGAACCATGCTCAGGTCCTGAGGTCAAGTTCCAGGACAAGTGTATGCGTGCGTGCACACACACACACACACACACACACACACACACACACACACACACACACAGATACCAGAAGTGAAGCTGTGACACCAAATGGTGGTAAAGCACTGAGCTTCTCTTCTGAGCTCATGGTCAGCACCCTAGCCCTGTGTTCAACCCCGAAACCTAGTCATCCAGGGCTCAACTAGGATAGGTCAAAGGTTTCACAATTTGATGCACTTCACCAGCCTTAGATGACAGGAAACTTTGGGATTTTGCACAAATGCTTATATTAACAAGCTTCTGGAAACCTAGGGAGGCACCATTGCCAATTAGGAATCTTTTCATTAGGTTTAGCTCCCTTATTGACTGCAAGAAGGACCCATGAATTAATTGTAGCAGGTTATTTCAATACTGGAACATAATCTAACGAAGACAGGATAAGTGCAGGGAACTTGGCCTGCCACAGGAGTTGGCACAAATGAAAGATTCCTGGGAAGAGAGATAGCTTAGAGTACAAAGAGGCCTTTTTCTCCTGGCCTTCAAATTCTGCCTACACTCATCCTCACTAATTGGCTCAGATGGAGTTGTTTGTTACACAGCTATACAGGAATGAGTCCTTTTTGTCTGTCTGTCCAGACAATGAGGCAGACTTCCTCCAATAGCCTGGAGTGCACAGAAACCCTCAGGCAACACTGGGAACAGTGAGGGGAGCCCCAGAACAGGCATGTCTTGAAAACACTCCCTGTGCTATGAAATCATTCTATTCAAAGCAAATTTCCTAGCTGGGTGCCTTTCAACATAGCGACTCTGGATCTTCACCAATACAAATACATGCATACATACATGGGGAGACATGGATTTACTGGCTTTTTCTTTTTTGGCAGGTCCAGGGCTTGTACTATGAGCCTAGGCACTCTCCCAGAGCTCCTTTTGTTCAAGGGTGGTGCTCTGCCCTTGTGTTTCAGTCCCACTCATGGGTTTTTATATTCCTGTGATCCCTTAGAAATGAGAGTGTCCTGATCTTTCCTGTCCCGACTGAATTCAAGCTGCCATTCTCTAACTCTCAGCCTCCTGAGGAGCTATGATTACAAGTATGAGCCTCTGAGACCTGGCTTTCTTTTATTCTTCTTGTTCTTTGTTTTATCATGACAATCTGAAATCTTCACAGTGTCATACCAATGGTTTGCATTTCAAAGTAAATTACCCAGGCCTGGAGTTCAAATGCCAGGACTGACACCTACAAATAGAGGGAGATCTTGAGAAAATAATTCCTATTCATGGGAGTGCTTAATGGAATGTTATAAAAGTAACAATTAAATCCACAGTTTTTCATGATTCTCTTAAAGAATGCCACACAAAAAGTATTGGATTATGTCTTTAATTCTAGCACCATGGTATGATTCTCCTAATTAAAGAATACTGAATACTTTCACTTTAATGCTTTAATAAGTATTCAACCATGATACTTCATTAAATGGAGGCTTAATTTAATAACTAATAAT
The DNA here is from genome assembly GCF_019054845.1 of Dipodomys spectabilis. Classification (NCBI taxonomy): domain Eukaryota; kingdom Metazoa; phylum Chordata; class Mammalia; order Rodentia; family Heteromyidae; genus Dipodomys; species Dipodomys spectabilis. Next base: position 22,864 of record NW_024872116.1, read on the forward strand.
TCACAATATATATTATTCAATATCCTCATATTGTCTCTCTCTCATATATATATATAGAGAGAGAAAACTACACATCTATCTATCTATCTATCTATATCTATATTTAAATCTATATCAAGGCCACTACTATGGCTTGATCACACGTCCTCAGAACTGGCTGGCAGCTCAATTTGCCAAAGGCTTTGTCTACAACTGACACTTTCATGAATTGGGCATTGTGGGCTGTGAGTTCATATCCCAGAATGGCCAAAAGTTTATAGGTGGAGTAAGAAGCCACATTTGACATATATTTTTCCTTCTCTGTAAAAGTCCTGGGTCTAAGGATGATGTAAAATCCACGTGCAAATATATCCATGTGATACGATGTAATAAATGAAATAAATATTATATATGTAATAATAATAAAATAAAGAATAAATAAATAAGGGTAATAAATGTAATATGGGGTAAACACATGTATGTAAAAAGATCTCATACATGAATATTATTTTTTCCAGTGCCGGGGCTTGAATTCGGCCCTGGAAATTGGTCTGAATTTCTTGTTTTCAATGATGGTGAGTTTCCTCTCTCCCACAGTGCCACAGAGTTACCTAGACCCTGAGTTCAAATCCCAGGCCTGCCAGAAAATTGGTGAAAATTCCAACCCAGGGCCTCATTTTTCTATGGCCAGGCCCGGGACTTGAACTCAGCTTGTATCAACTCTGCCTCAGCTTTGATTATCCTAGGCTGGGGTGCAACCTCTGGACCCACAGCCCATCCTGAGATCCCAGGACCCAAGTTTAAATCTCGCGACTGGCAAAAAGAAAAAAAGGTGAAGGGCTGGGAAGGTGGCTCAATAGTAGAGTGCTTGCCTTGCATGCATAAGGCCCTGGGTTCGATTCCTCAGCACCACACAAGCAGAAACTAGCTGGAAGTGGTGCTATGACTCAAATGGTAGAACGATAGCCTTGAGCTGAAGATTTGAGGTACAGTGCCCAGACCCAGACTTCTGGCCCCACAACAGACAAAAAAAAAAAGATGGGGAAAAAAGGAGAAGTATAAAACTGGGAAGTTCTGGAAGGCAGTTTTACATTTTTTTTTTTCCTTTGCATTGTGACCATCCTGTGTCTAAATGACAGGACCCGAAAACTGTACATGGCCTTGCATTGTTGAAGTTTGGTAGGCTATCAGGGAAGCCACAGCCTGAACCAGCAACCTAGGTCCAGGGTTGGGATCCCCTACTGCTACTTAGAAATGGCAGGAGATCCTAAGAAACATATTCTGATAGACATCCATATGAATGGAATGTTGTAAAAGTAACAATTACATTAGTATTTAGTGTATGATTATATTAAAATTATACACAATAATCATAGTACATTGACTAATTTTCAATAAATCCTTTATTATGTATTTAACCATGATACTTAAATAAAGGAAGAAATAATTTGTTTTGGTTTAGTTTTCTCCATCATGAACATTCAACTTAGAGCCTAGGCACTGACTTTCCTCTTGGGCTCATGGCTAGTGCTCTACTTCGTAGCTAAGGACCCCCTTGGAGCAAAGTGTGTCTTTAGCTGAGGTCTGTCCTCCTGCCTTCTCAGGAAGCTGATGATCTGGGTTCCAAACTATCCCAGACACAAAAGGTCCCATGAGAATATTATCTCCTATTCACCACTTAGAAACTTGAAGTGGAAGCTGGGTACTGGTGATTCATGCCTGTCATCCTAGCTACTCAGGATCCTGAGAGCTGAGGATCACAGTCCAAAGCCAGCCTGGGCAGGAGATTCCTTGAGATGCTTATCTACAGTGAACCACCAGAAAGCCTGAAGGGGCGCTGTAGCTCAAGTGGTAGAGTGCTAGACTTGAGCACCCAGTCCCAGACTTCAACTCCTCCAACTACAAGAAGAGAAAGAAAGAAACCTGAAGTGGAGTGCTGGAAATGTGTCTTAGGGGTAGAGTGCTTTGCATGTATGAAACCCTGGGTTTGAATCCTCAGTACTACATCCCTAGAAAAAAAAAAAGCCTGAAGTGGTTTTGTGGCTCAAGTGGTAATGCACTATCCTTGTACAGGAGAAACTCAGGTACAGAGCTGAGGTACTGAGTTCAAGCTCCAGGACGTGTTTGCACACACACGCACAGATGCACACAGACACACACACAGACACACACCTACACACACACACACACACACACACACACACACACCACACACACACAGATACCATAAGTGAAGCTGTGACACTAAATGGTAAAGGAAAGAGCTTCTGCTCTGAGCTCTTGGTCAGCACCCTGGCCCTGTGTTAAACCCCAAAATATAAACACCCAGAGCCCAACTAGGAGAGGGCAAAGGTTTCAAAACCTGATGAGTTTCACCAGCACTAGATGACAGGAAGCATTGTGATTTTGCACAAGTGCTTAGATTTAGCAAGCATCCAGAAAACTAGG
>NW_024872117.1:0-20221 GCF_019054845.1 Dipodomys spectabilis
TTATACCCTGCTACGTTGCCAAAGTTTTGAATCAGCTTGAGTAATTCGGGATTGGAGTCTATGGGGTTCTTTAAATACAAGATCATATCATCTGCAAAAAAGTGAGAGTATTTTTTCTTCTTTCCCTCTTTGGATCCCTTTTATGTTTGCATCTTTTCTTATTGCTGTAGCTAGGCATTCTAATACGAGATTGAAGAGGAGAGAGTGATCATCCTTATATTGTTCGTGACTTAAAAGGAAATGGCTTTATTTTTTCACCATTAAGTATAATGCTGGCTGTAGGTTTGTCATATACAGCCTTTATTGTATTGAGGAATGTTCCACAGATTCCTAATTTTTCCAAAACCTTCATCATAAAGGGGTGTTGGATCTTGTCGAATGCGTTTTCTGCATCTATTGAGATAACCATGTAGTTCTTATCCTTGCTCCTGTTGATGTTATGAATAATATTAATTGATTTGCGTATATTGAACCAGCTGTGCATCCCTGAAATGAATCCTGTTTGATCGTGGTGTATGATTTTTTGGATGAATTGTTGGAGTCGATTGGCCAAAATTTTGTTGAGAAGTTTTGCATCAATGTTCATCAAAGAAATGGGTCTATCGTTCTCTTTATTTGATGAGTCCCTGCCTGGTTTTGGGATGAGGGTTATGATGGCTTCATAGAATGTGTTCGGTAGTGAACTTTCTCTTTCAATTTCATTGAAGAGTTGGAGGAGTATTGGTGTGAGCTCTGCTTTGAAGGCCTTGTAGAATTCCACTGTAAAACCATCTGGTCCTGGACTTTTCTTAGCTGGGAGGTCTCTTATTGCTGTTTCTATTTCAATGCTTGATATGGGCCTGTTAAGATGGTTTAACTCATCTTGGTTTAGTTTTGGCATGTCAATATTTGCTAGGAAAAGGTCCATTTCTGTCATGTTCTCAAACTTATTAGCATAAAGTTTTGAGAAGTATTCCCTTAAAATGTTCTGAATCTTGGTTGTTTCCGTGGTGATGTTTCCATTCTCATCTCTGAGTGTATTTATTTGGGTGTGTTCTCTTCTTTTTCTGATAAGATTTGCTAAGGGTCTGTCAATTTTGTTAATTTTTTCGAAGAACCAACTTTGGTTTTGTTGATTCTTTCTGTAGTTTTTGTGGATTCTAATTCATTTAATTCTGATTTAATTTTGATTATTTCTTTCCATCTACTGGAATAGAGTTTATCTTGCTGCTCTTTTGAAAGGAGTATCAGATGTGTCATTAAATTGTTGGTTTCAGATCTCTCCAATATGTTGATGTAGGAGCTCAGAGCTATAAACTTGCCTCTGAGTACTTCCTTTGCTGTGTCCCAGAGGAGCTGGTAATTTGTGTGCTCATTTTAGTTGAATAGTATGAACATTTGAATTTCCTTTCTAATCTCTTCCATGACCCACTCGTGATTCAGCAGTGTGTTGTTCAGCCTCCATGTGTTACCGGACTTTCTTTGGTGGCTTTTGGTGTTGAGTTCTAATTTTATTTCCTTGTGTTCAGAGAGAATGCAAGGTATAATTTCAATATTTCTGAATTTGGACAAGTTTGCTATGTGGCCAAAATGTGGTCTATTTTAGAAAATGTTCCATGTGCTGTTGAGAAAAACGTGTATTATGATATTGCTGGGTGAAATTTCGGTAGATGTCTGTTAAATCTAGTTGATTTTGCAGGTGTTTAGATCTGTGGTTTCTCTGTTGAGTTTTTGCAGAGTTGATCTATCTAGTGGGGAGCGTGGTGTGTTAAAATCCCCAATAATTAATGTCTTTGGATCTATGTGGGATTTGAGGGAAAGTAGTGTTTCTTGGATAAATTTGGGTGCTCCATTGTTTGGCGAATAGATATTTAGAATTGTAATATCCTCCTGAAGGAGAGATCCCTTAATTAGTATTTAATGACCTTCTTTAAATATACTCACGAATTTTAATTTGAAGTCTATTTTATCTGATATTAGGATTGCAGCTCCGGCTTGTTTATGGGGTCCGTTTGCTTGGTAGATTTTTCTCCAGTCTTTAACATTGAAATTGTGTTTGTTTTTATGGGCAACATGTGACTCCTGAAAGCAGCAGATAGAAGGATCTTGTTTTTAATCAAACTAGACAGTCTATGTCGCTTAATTGGAGAGTTAAGTCTGTTAATGTTAAGATATAGGGCTGAGAGGTATTTGGGAGTTCCTGCCATGTTATCCACCTTCTTGGGCGTTGCAAAAACTGGGTTCTTCCTATGGTTCTTGGATTCTCAGTTTGGGTGCAGTTTCTTGGCCTTTATTGTGGTCTTGTTGGTTTTCTATATGTAGGACATCTTTAAGAATCTTTTGTAAGGCTGGTTTGGTGGAGATGTATTGTTTCAATTTTTCTTTGATATGGAAGTTTTATATTTGGCCTTCAGTTATGAAGGAGAGTTTAGATGGGTACAGTATTCTTGGTTGATAGTTGTTTGTTTTTAGGGCTGGGCATACATCATTCCAGGCTCTTCTTGCTTTGATTGCCTCTGCTGAGAAATCTGAGGTGATTCTAATTGGTTTTCCTTTATAGGTGATTAATCTTTTCTCCTTCACAGGTTTAAGGATCTTTTCCTTGGTCTGAGTTGATCCTGTGGGGATTACAATGTGACGGTGAGATGTCCTATTCTGATCTGGTCTATTTGGAGTTCTAAAAGCTTCTTGTATCTGAATAGGTCCATCTTTTTGCATGTTTGGGGAGGTCTCTGCTAGGATCCTGTTAAACAAGTTTCCTAGACCATTAACTTCTGTTCCTACGTGCTCCTCTACACCCATTATCCTTGGATTAGGTCTTCTGATTGTGTCTCCCAAGTGTTGGATAGATCTATCATATTTCTTGGACTTGTCTTGGATAGTTGTATGTTCTTTCTCTATAATATCCAGGCTGTCTTCAATCCCTGAGATTCGATCTTCTGCATGGTCTAACCTGCTGTCAAGACTTTCTACTTTGTTTTTTATTTCTTTTCCTTCCAATTGGTCAGCTTTGATGGTTTCAAATTCTTTGTTGAAGCTTTGTTTTAGATCTTGTATGAACTTCTTTACTTCCTTAATTTGGTGTTCAGTATTTATTTTCAAATCACTTAGTTGATTGGTTATGGTTTCCTTGGACTCCCATTCCTTCTGTTGGGTTCCATTCAGCATTCCCTTTGTGGTCTCCCTGACTTGCTTCAACTCTTTGTTAATGGATCCCATGAATGCCTTTAGTGATCTTTTTGTATTCTCATCCTGCTCTCTCAATTCCTGTATTCCTCTTTGCTTAGCTTCCTCCTGTTCATGCCATTCCTGTAGTTCTCTTTGAGTGTTCTCAGCCTGTTCACACCATTCCTGCCTTTCTCTTTGAGTATTCTCAAGCTGCTCATGCAAATCCTGTAGCAGTTTTTGAGTAGCTTCCTCACGCTCATGATATTCCTGTATAAACCTTTGGATTGCCTCCTCTCTCTTTCTCTCACTCTCATACAGAGTCCTTTGTAGGATTCCAATCTTTTCCTGCATTGACCTATTGTTTGCCTATTCTCTCTTCCTATCATGCTCATACAGAGTCTTTTGTAGGTTTTCAATCTTTTCCTGTATTGACCTTTTGTTTGCCTCCTCTCTCTTCCTATCTTGCGCATACAGGGTTCTTTGTATGTTTTCATTTATCATGTTTGTCAGCAGTGTTTGTAGAGCTATTTGGGAACTCTCCTCTGGATTATTCATTATCTGTTCTGTCCCCTGATTATAATGCCATTTTTCTTGTGGTTTTCCGGCTTACTCTGCCCATTTGCGATTAAAAGAACACCAGTTTTGTGCTAGAACACTAACTTAAGGCAAGCATCAAACAAAGTCTGAATTTGCACAGTCAATTGTCTGCAGATATAATCTAGTTCAACAGATACCTCTATTCAACATCAAACAGCTATATATTAATGGACTATGAACCTCAAAGAAGAATTGGATAAACCAGAAATTATTAGGGTTAGGGAGAGTTGTGGGTAAAAAATAGGAATAGTGTGATGTGGGAAGGTACAGGGAGAGTTAACTTAACTAAGTCCTAGTCTCAAAGCAGGAAATAGGTTGGATAGGATGAAAGTAGAGAGAGAGAATTCAAGAAGAAAGAGAAAGCAATAAAAAAAGAGACCAGAAAAAATACAAAATTAAAAATTAATATTATGCAGAAACAAGAACAAACTATTCAAAGAACGTGAATGTAATGAAAGAAAGGGAGGGATATAAAGGAGATGTGAAAAATTTAAAAATAAAAATACTTAAAATATTATATAGGTATAAAGAGATAGTACTGCTATTAGGAATTTAAGTCTCAGAGGTTTTGAATTGAGTAATAAATTTGTGGATTAAGTGTGTACACAATATGGGATAGGGTCTAAGAGTTAACTACAGGTTTATGTGAGGATGTGCAGAACAACAATTAAGTCCCATAAAGAAGAACAAAAGAGAGAAAAAGTTGAGAAGGATAAGGAAGAAAGCAAAAAAAAAGATCAGAAGTTCAGTCAAGCTAAGCAAAAAACAAAAAGAAAAAAATTTTTTTTAAAAAAGGGAAAAAAAATGAAAAACACACACACGCATGTATCACTAAAATAAAGATTATAAGGGGAAAATGTTTCTAGAAAACAATTTTTTTCAAAAAATTTAAAAATTAAAAATTAAAATAAAGTTTTAGAAAAGAAAAAAATTTTTGTGAAAGGTATAAAAAAGAAGAAGAAGAAAAAATTCTTCGATTTTTTTTGGGAGGGTTGGGAAAAATCCTGTATCTGCCTTGTGTCTGTAATCAGCCTATGGTTGCAGTCTATGGTCTGCTTGTGGTCCTGTGGCTTTGTTGATTTCTTAAGTCAGTTTGTTTGGACAGGCAGAAAAATGCTCTGCTTTACCCAGGATTTTGCGATCCTCCTCCCAAGTTAGTTCAATGGGAGGGGGGTCTGCTTTGATTATCACAAAAGAGGGAGATGGCTTTTTCCTCAAGTTTGGAGATGCTGTGATGAGGCTAGGTTCTTGGTAGAGTTGAGGCCTTTCAGTAAACAGTAGCTTTTCCGGGGGCTAGTTTGCGAGAACTCAGAGCCCAGCCTGGAGCCACTCTCAGGGTTTCTCTTTACTGATATAGAGGCTGCTAAAGGTAAGGGCAGACTCTGGCTCTGATTACCCAGTGAAGAAAGCCACTCCTAGGGCTGGCACCCGAACTGGGTGACTTTTCCCTGGGTGGAGCTGAGTCTGGCAGTTCATGCCGTTAAGTTCTTGTGACCTGATAAATGACGCCTTTTATTCCAAGGCCTGAGTTGGAGCTAGCAGCTCCGCTGAGCTTTGTTGGTATCCAAGATGGAGATCTCCCGTACTGGGGGGGAGGGGTGGCCTTCCCTCTTCTGCTCTCTACGAAGGATTGAGGATGTCAGGCTTCTACTCATGCCGAGTCTTGGTTCCTGGGTCATCTCTGGTCTGCGAACTGCAGGATGAAGATGGCTGCTCCTTGTCGGTTCTTGGTGGTGTTGAGTGGAATCCGCTTGCCTGCCGCATCTGGCTCTTTCGTCCCAGACTCTCTCTCTTTCAGGTATAGCGGTACGGCCAAGGCCGCAGCGGAAGCGGCGGCTGCTGCTGGCAATAGCTCAGATCTGTCTCCTTGCCTGGATTTTCCCTCTCTGGCCTAACTCTCTGTCCTGTGCTGGGACACTTGGTGTGATTCTCTGGCTTAGGACTGTTCACTGGAACTCTAAATCTGCTTTCTATGCGAGAGCTTGCTGAGCCTCGAGCTTCTCCTTCGCCATCTTCCAGGAACTCCTCTGAATGCCAGTTTCTGTAATCTGCTGTAGTCTGTCTAGAAGGAAAAGGGAACAGCTGACTTTGGAACCTTTTGATTGGGACAAATTAAATACCATATTTTCCAGGGTTTTATCATGAAGCTGGCAATTTCCACTAACACCTGGGATTATGGGTCAAATTTGACAGACCATTTCAGCCACCAAACAATGACGTTCAAAGCACCACAGGCAGAGTTCCCTAGCCAGATGGTCTCCTGCTATGAACATCATGCCTTGACTGCCTTTCTCTGGCAGCTGTTGATTCTATTCCTGCTCTCTCTAGGGTGACCACCACAGTCGAGGACATCGGGGGGGGGGCAGAGATTGTGACCTCACCATCTCCAGCTTGCCTGCTGTGAGCAGAGATTATTCCCAGCATCTGCACTGGACTCTTGGAGATTCAGAAACCCGGGATCCTTCAAGGATCCTTTCTCTGCAACATGAATCTTGGGGGCCGGATATGGTAGACCATCCTGGCTAGCCCCAGGGGGAGAAGAGGAGGCCCCTTCAGCCAGGCCTTCAGCTCAACACAACCTCGTTCACACCTGTGTGGGGAATTGAGTGCCACAGAGATGGTCAGCCACTGGACAGAGATCTTTGAGAAGATAGGCATCCCAGAGGCCCCGGAATCCAGCGAGTACATCGTGGCTCACTTCCTTGGAGCCAAAAGAGTTAAGTGCAGTGGCACCAGGAGGGCAGGAAGAGGGAGGACAGAGAACTGTGGGAGAGCTACATCAGGCTTCCCCCCACCAGGATGCTTAGCTGTATCAGATGGGACTTTTCTGTAGTATTGTGGTAGGAAGATGCTCATTTATTTATCCAAAAAACAGTTACAGTGTGAGCCAGGCTCCGGGGGGTCGATAGACAATGAAAGGTTCCAGTGCTGATTCCACAGTACATGAAGAAACCTTGGTTTGAGCTGGATGCCGATGCTTCACACCTGTCATCCTAGCTACTAAGAGGCTGAGATGGGAGGATAGAGGCTTAAGGCCGGGGCAGGAAAGCCTGTAAGACTGTTATGTCCAACTAACTAACAAAAAGAAAACAGCAGAAGTGTTTGTGTGGCTGAAGCTGTAGTCTGTTGGCCTTGAGTAAATAGGCTCAGTCACATAACCCAGGTTCTGAGTTCAAGGCCCAGGAGTGAGAGAAAGAAAGGAAAGAGAAAGAGGAGGGAATTACAGAGACAGAAAAGGAAGAAAGGAAGGAAGAAGGAAGAACATGCAAACCTTGGTTTGGAGTCCCTGGATCAAGGAGCCAACCATTCACATCTCTGTGGGGACAGTTTCAGAGCATAAAGGCAGTATGTAGGACCAAGCCACAGACCCCTCAGCAACTTCATGACATCCAGAAGCCTGGTGGTCACCGACTGCAGCGGGAAGCAGCCTCGAGTAGACCCTTGGGCTCAGGGTGGGTCACCAGGTTTCAATCATCTCCGGCCCCAAGGAGTTTATTTTCTGGTCAGATAAGAAGGAAATGTGTAAGGACTAGGGAGGTGTTGGGGTGATGGAGTGTCAAGAAGGGGGAGCAAGGGATAAAAAGGAAGATGAAGAGGGAGGATGATCCCAGTTCAGGTGTGTCAAGACCTCGCCTGTCAACCTAGACCATCACTGAAAGAGCTTTTGACCCAGCCACGTTGCAATTAAATGTCCTGGTGCCCGTTGACCACCTGGCTATAATCCACCGCAGGAGCCTGTGCAGTACGACTTTGGGGACTGGGATTTCGAGACTCAATCTGAAGGTCACATCCCCGGTGTTCATTTCTCGACCAGAGAAAGAGATAAGCATGCCACTGGCACAGGATAGACAGGGAATGAGGGCGGAAGTCGGGTTCAGTGGTGCCAGTCTTCCTCGAGTGGGCGTTAGGACCCTGTGATTGCCATTCTCAGAGGCAGAGGTGGGTGTCTTTGCTGGCTCAGCCTTTAGTCTAGATGGCAGATCTGGGACTCAGAGAGGGCCAACTGAAGGTGGGGAAACGTTGGGTAGAGGCTGGTGGGAAAACTAGAGGCACTAGGCTCTGAGCATTGTTGTTTCTTTGAGGATACTCACCACCTAGGAACATTCCTGGGATGGATGAGCCCTTTTCTCCTTTCCAAGAGAGAGGGACCCTTGGCCCAGAAATCCTTTCGTTCCCACATCTTGTGGTTGGATAACTAGAACTCACCTCACTGCTCAGTAATGAGGCAGTACAGTGAGAGATCCTGAGTCTTTGATAAGGTCAGGGGATCCTCAGTATGAGATTGTACTTGAATGTCCTAACTAGGTGCATGGTCAGTCCCATCTAAGACTGTCATGATGTAGGACATAGAATCTAAAGAATCAGAGCATGATAGGGCCTGTTCTGGGGGTCTTGAGTATTATGTGTTAACTTCGAGCTCCCATGTGCCCAACTGCTTCTCTTTCTTGGGTGGGTCTTTGCTAGAAAAAGCATGAAACTAGGAACTGGGTCCTATCCCTTGGCTTTGATGCTGAAAGCTAGCACACTACCACTTCCGGTTTTCTGTCAGTTCCTTGATGACAAGAGTCTCAGGGTCTATCCAGACCCGGCTGGCTTTGACATATGGTCCTCAGATCTCAGCTCCTGAGTACCTAGGATGACAAACATGAGCTACTGGCATCCAGTGAAAGATATTTTCCATGCTTGTCATCCTATCCCCTCAGGAGACTGAGATCTGAGGACTGTAGTTGCATGCCACCCTTGGCATCAAAGTCAATGAGAACTCATTATCTTCAATTAAACACCCCAAAAAAGTTGGAAGTGAATCTGTGGCTCTAGTTGTTGAGTGCTTGCTTTGAGCTGAAGGGATCAGGGACAGCACCCAGACCCAGAGTTCAAGCCCCACAACAGAGAAAAAGGAAGAAAGTCAGACATCTTTGCCTGCAAAGGGTGTGGGAGGTGGGGGGGGGGCAGGCGGTTGCTGTGGTTGGGAGACTAGGTGATGGCATCACTGTACAGACATTTCTATGAACTCCCCAATTTTGCCCCAGTTTGAAGAAACAGCTTCAGGAGGACGTGGCCTGTAGCAGGCAGGGATTGGGAGAATGGGTGCAGGGGTGGGATTGTTGTGTCTGTATTCTCTCCATTGAAGGATGGATTTGGATGCTGGGTGTCAGAGTCTGAAGTGAAGGTTTGCAAGAAGTTTGTGGCTTGACAAATTGGGTTTCCTCTGGGTATATAAAGGTGGCTGAAGCCGGGCACCGCCGGTGCTCACAACTGTCATCCTAGCTACTCATAAAGCTGTAAAGATCATGGTTCAAAGCCAGCTTGGGCAGGAAAGTCTGTGAGATTCGATGGCCAATGGACCACCAGAGAACAGGAAGTAGTGCTGTGGCTCAATTGGAGAGTGCTCATCTTCAGCTGAAGAGCTGAGGGACAGTACCCTGGCCTACTGTTCAAACCCCATGACCAACAAGAAAATAAGAGGTGACTAAGTTTTCTGTATAGCATTGTGTATGGTAGGAAATTCTATGCTGGGTTGTGAGACATTTCAGATATGTGAGAGTCTCATTGTTTTGTCTACAGTGGGTCTGAAGTCGGGAGTGCCAGCTTCTTGGGGATGGGATGTGACCCTAATGGAGGGAGTTCATGGTTCCATTCTCGGGGACTGCTGAAGCCTTGGGCTATACATGTGTGTGTGTGTGTGTGTGTGTGTGTGTGTGTGTGTGTGTGTGTCTGTGTGTGTGTCTGTGTCTGTGTCTGTGTGTCTGTGTCTGTGTGTGTCTGTCTGTCTGTCTGTGTCTGCGTCTGTGTGTGTTTGGAGGTAGAAAAAGTGGCCTTGAACTCAGGGCTTAGGTGCTGTGCCTGAGTTTTGTGCTCAAAGCTATTGCTCTGACTCTTGAGCCACAGCTCCACCTCTGGCTATGTGGTGGTTCACTGTAGATAACAACCTCACAGACTTTCCTGCATGAGCTGGATTTGAATAGTGATCCTCAGATGTCAGCCTCCTAAGTAACTAGGATGACAGACAGGAGCCACTTGAACTGGCTTGTGTGTGTGTGTGTGTGTGTGTGTGTGTGTGTGTGTGTGTGTGTGTGTGTGTGTGTGTGTGTGTATAGAAGTGGGTTGTAACAAGGAGCACCTGAATCTTTGATAACTTCTAACCGCTGTCTTTGGGGGGTGAATGGGCTTTATGGCTGAGGTCTGGGGGCCTGGAAGGGTGAGACTTGAAGGGGACTCAGGGCTGCTAAATTATAAGATGAAGGTATTTGTGTGCCCTGGAACTGTTCACTCCCTTGGGCCTGGTTGGTGACAGAGGGAGATTGGGAGGACCTGGGGGTGGGGCCCACAGGGGGTGGCTCCCCAGGGCAACAGGGAACGTGGCCAGCACTTAGTATGGATGTGAGCCCCGTTAGTATGGAGCATATTTGCATGGGTCAGACTGGGTCTTCTCATCATGATGTCTGATGGAAGAGGCCAACCCTATTTTAAATATTGACCTATGATCTTCAGATCTCAGCCTCCTAAGTATCTAGGATTATAAGCACGAGCCTTTGGCAGTGGGCCTCTGATTGTTTTCGGTATATTAGGGTATAAACCCAAGGCCTTAGGCTTTCCAGTCAGGTCTTCTACCACAGGAGCCAAGCCTTTTTGTCTTGGTCATTTCTGAGATAGAGACTCAATATATGCTCAGGCTGGGCTGGATTGCGGTCCTCCTGTGACAGGAATTGGTCACCATGCCTGGTCCTTCTCTAGTTGGGATGCTAGACATATAACGCCATGCTCAGTCATTGGTTAGATGGATTGTCCCAAACTCTTAATCCATGGCAGCTGATTCTTGACCACAGTTGAAGCTCTGCACTGGGCCTCAACTCTCTGACCTCAGTCTCCTCACAGGACAGTTGTGAGGAAAGAAGGGATCAATACAGGGGGATCTCTGGGGTAGAACCAGGCATTGAGGGAGTGGTCATCAGATATGGTTCTTGGCAATTATGTGAGCATATAACAGGAAGATACCTGGAAAGAGCTCAGATGGGGCCTATTATTTATCATGATGCAGGTATGGGATTATGAAACAAAACATGGCTCTCTTTCATCCTTACCCTATCCAATGAGGAAGGGAATCCTTCACTGTTGAGTTTTGTAGCTGGAGAAAATGAGGCACAGAGAAACTGGGTGACCTACTCATGACCCCCAGCTGACAGGAAGCTCAGCCTGACTTCTCTGCCATGCTCCCTAGGACAATGAGTGCTATTCAGTCCACTTCTTGTGGTGGAAAGTCCACTTATTGTCAGTTGTTGGGCTTGAACTCTGGGCCTGGGCGCTGTCTCCAAGCTCCTCAGATAAAGGCTACCACTTTACCACTTGAGCCACAGCACCATTTCCGGTTTTCTGGTGGTTCTTTGGAGATAAGAGTCTCACAGACATTCCTGCCTGGGCTGCTATGAACCATGATCCTCATATCTCAGCCTCCTGTGTAGTTACCATTATAGGCCTGTGCTACTGGCACCCGGCTTAAGTGTATTTCTGACTCTCTCTCTCTCTCACAGGAACTGGTTGAATGGGTGTTGGAGGAGGTGGCCCAGGGTCTCCATGTGGCTGTGAGTCACGGTGTCCCTCTCATTCTGGAGGTGGGCTGTGGTTTAGGAGCTGTCTCGCTCAGCCTGTTGAACTAGCTCCTTGAGGTAAGCCTCTCTGTGTCCAGGATAGACTGTGATGTTTATTCCTTGTCAGTCCGTCTGGTGAGACCTTCCCCACTACCCTCTGCTAAGACATTTAAAGGAAAGTGGATGAGGAAGTATTCCGTTGTCCAACTGCACAGCACGATCCCGGGCCTCTGATCTTCACCGCCACCTATCTGGCCAGACCCTGATTATAAGAAAATGAATTCACTCTATGTCTACTTCGCTTTGCTGCGGTGTGTTGTTTCGGAGGGGGGGGGGGCGGTGTGCAGCAGAAAGACCTGTGAACTAACATCTCCTGGGGAACATTTGTTCTTGTGACAGAGCCAAGTCATTGCTGTGGATAAGGAAGAAGCAGCCATCAGACTGACCCAGAACAATGCTCAAAGGTAGGTAGGCTGTTGAAGTATCAAACCCACCCATGTCTGCTTACCACTCACAACAAGGAGGGTGCACTGAGGGTGGCCCGGCACTGGCCCTAGGGGATTATACATGGATGGTGGCGGTCAGGTGCCAGTGGCTCTCACCCATCATCCTGGCTATTCAGAAGGCTGAGGCCTGATGGTTATGACTAAGAGCCAGCCCAGGCAGGAGAGTCTGAGGGATTCTAATCTCCCATAAACCACCTCTCCCCCCACAAAAAGGCAGATGTGGTGCTGTTGCTCAAGGGTTAGAGCCTCAGCCTTGAGTAAAAGAAGCTCAGGGAATGAATCCAAGACCTAGGACTCACAAAAAAAAATGAATAATGGGCACCTGTTATCTTAAAACCAAAAAGGATGGATTCAGTCTTCTCTCTGGTACTTGTAGCCAAAGGTAAGGGGCTTCCTTTGATGTTCCACTAAACCTCTCCTTCTCTCTATTAACTCTCCTGGCTTCAGTTGTGGGATAGAATTCAGATCATCATACTTGGTGTGACCTTATTTACCCTATTCTACCCACCTTCCTTGGGGTGGAGATCCTGGATGTACTCACCGCTGGGAGAATGAAGCACCAGAGTGATGTGGGTAGGTATCCCAGAAACTCATACTCAAACACATAAACACACTCACCTAGCCAACTCAGACTAACCTTTTCCAAAGGCACTTTATCTCCTTGGATTAACTGACCTAGGAGAGGAACTTGATCCCGTGTAAATGATTATTTTAACTAGGGCTTGCTAGTTGACATGAGATAAACAAAATCTCAAAAGAAAGGCCCTGGTGCCTGTCACCTCTGGCTCAGTATCACACCTGACAACCTGGCTACTCGAGAGGCAGAGATCTGAGGATCAAAAATTGTAGCCAACCATAAGCTGCAAAGTCAGTGAGACTCTACTCTCCATGGAACCACCAAAAAGCCAGAAGTGGAGCTGTGGCTCAAGTGATAGAGTAGCAGACTTGAGCACAAAATCTCAGAGAGACAGCTCCCAGACCCTCAGTTCAAGCCCACACAAAGAAATGGCCCCATTTGTTGCCCCCAGATTGCCTGGGCCTCGAGTGCCTTGTCATGGAGTTAAATACAGCACTGGTCCTTGGGTAGTATATCAGAGCCTTCAGAAAGAAATTGAATGGTGGAAGCCAGCCCTTCCCCTTTGTGTGCTCTCAACCCACATCAACTGGAAGGCAGAGCATGACAATACCAGTAGCTTGCAGAGTGGAAAAGATCCTCCTCTGCCAGGGTTTTTGGAGTGGGCTTCTTAGAGACAGCACTTGAAATGGGGCATTGCTTAACAAGGAGGATCTGACAAGAAGCACAGAGAGCAAAGATGCTGTAAATCAAGGACAACATAGCAGAGTGTGTTCATTTCCAGCCAGGGCTGCTGTTGAGAAACTCGGTAAATATGTGCAAGACTGTGCCGAGACAGGTCCAAGGGGTCACAGAAGAACAGCTTTCCAAGGTTGGGATTGTGTCTTAGCAGTAGTGGGCTTGCGTGGCACTCAGGAAACCCTAGTTTTGATTACTAGGTTCCGCATACACAGAAAAAGCCAGAAGTCACACCTTGGCTCAGGTGGACGAGTGCTGGCCTCGAGCAAAAGTAACTCGGGGACAGCGCCTGGGCCATGAGGTCAAGCCCCAGGACTGACAATATAAAACAGCATTCCACGGGACCTGGGTGACAGGTGGATGGCTATGCCCTGTAGCTCTTAGTAGATCAATCCATGCATTGTGTCTCCTTCTTTGACAGCGGGGATCTGGTCACTCCTTCTGTCCTGAGCACTCCTAGACCCACTTATCAGCAACCCTCCCAACATTTTCCACCGGGACATGGAGCAGCTGGCCCCAGAAATTCTCAGGTACTGGTTGGGTTCGGCGGGGGATACAGGGCAGGCTGCTGAACACCTAGTGGTCTCATCTGCCCTGGAAGACCAGGCCATCCAGAGGAGGCAGATGAGATCTTAGAGAGGGGTAGTGATGTGAAGGGGGCCCTTTAATACCCATGGCCCTACCCCAATTCTGAGCCTCCATTTGCCATGCCTGAGGGAGGTAGAGGAGTGTCTAGGTGGTAGTGTTTAGAGGAGAATGAGTTGGAAATTCTAAGGAATGAGAAACCATAAGTCCCACTCTAGTGGCTCACACCTGTCATCCTGGCTATTTGGGAGGCTGAGATCCAGAGGAACTTGTTTCCCAGCCCAGGCAGGAAAGTCCCATGAGAGTCTCATCTCCAATCTCCAACCAAAAGTGGTGCCATGACTCAAGTGGTAGAGCACTGTCCTTGAGCAAAAATCATCATCGGGGACAGTACCCAAGCCATGATTTCAAGCCCCTCAACCAAAAATAAAACAAAAAACAAAAAAGAATGCACCCCTTGCTTACAAGAGATGGTGAAGGAGTGCGGTTGCTGTGGTTGGAAGAACAGATGCTGGCCTCACTGTACAGGCATTTCTAAGAACTCCCAGGTTTGCCCCAGTGTGAAGTCACAGCAGGGTGTGCATTGGCTTACCAAGAACTCCAGAGGTTGTGTCCTATCTTACCTAAGGAGTGGACCAATGAGAGCAAGGGTGGGAGGGTAGTGTCAATTTTATTCTCTCCATCCAAGGAAGAATGGTTTTGGATGCTGG
Organism: Dipodomys spectabilis; assembly: GCF_019054845.1. NCBI lineage: Eukaryota > Metazoa > Chordata > Mammalia > Rodentia > Heteromyidae > Dipodomys > Dipodomys spectabilis. Next base: position 14,444 of record NW_024872117.1, read on the forward strand.
TGCCAAAGTCTGAAGTGAAGGGTTGCATGTGCTTTGTGGCCTGACAAGTTGGGTTTCCGCTGGGTCTAAGAAGGTGGCTGAAGCCAGGCGCTGACCGTAGCTCACAAATAACATCCTAGCTACTCAGGAGGCTGCGATCTGAGGATGAGAGTTCAAAGCCAGCTTGGGCAGGAAAGTCTGAGAGACTTTATCTCCAGTGAACCACCAGAAAACCGGAAGTGATGCTATGGCTCCAGTGGTAGAGCGCACACCTTCAGCTGACGAGCTGGGGGACTACACACAGGTCCAAAGTTCAAACCCCAAGACCGACAACCAAAAATACGGTAGCTGGCTTTTCTTCATAGCAGTGAGTACAGTAGGAAGTGCCATGCTGAATTATGTGCCATTCCAGATGTGTGAGAGGCTCTGAGTTTTGTCTACATTTGATATGAGGACTGTAGAGCCATCTTTCTGGGGGTTAGGATGTTCAGGTGATCAGGGACTGCTGAGGCCTTGACTTACCCGTGTGTGTGTGTGTGTGTGTGTGTGTGTGTGTGTGTGTGTGTGTGTGTGTGTGTATTTCCCTCATCTCTGTCCACTTCCAGGGTGCCTGTCTGCCTCTTCCTGAACTCGGATGGTGCCCCTCCTCCCTGGCAACCTTGCATTTAGCCCCCTATCAGGGTCTACAATGAGTCCTAAATTGCCAGAGACCTGCATATACCAGCTTTTCTTTGGGGCCCAAGTCCGGCTGTCCATATCTTTGGCCGCCTCCAGGGGATTCTGAATCAGCAGGGTCAGCTGGCATGTGTTCTCCCCTGCCTCTGGGGTGGCAGGGTCAGTCATGCGCTGTTCTGTCATTTTCCTCTGGCTGCATATCCCACTCCCAGCAGGCTGGCAGTGGAGTGGGGGAAGGGTGGTTTCCAGTGTCTCTGGCCAGATCGAGCTTGATAGCTTACTGAAGGCTGTCCAAGCAAGGATGATCTGGGGCTACATGGGAGGTGAAGCCAAGGTGGCTGGGAAGTGTTAGACAGTATCAAGGAAAAGTCAAGGTACCTTATCACAGGCAAGTCTATCTTCTGGGCCCAGCTGGGCTTCTCAGGTGCTTCTAAACAATTCCGGATGCCCAGAATACAGAGGCACAGACTTTAGATTCCAGGACCAGGTAACTGTGGGATAAGGGACTGGTATGTACCAGTACCTCAATGTACTGGGGCATTAGCCTTGACATGGCTATGACCCACTTGTGTAAGTTCACTTCTTAGCCCATGGCCACACACCAGCTACTTCTGCTGTGGAAGTGGCAGGATCAGAAATGAGATCTAGGATGACCAAAATCTGGATTTATGGCCGGAGTTGGGTGGGGGATGTCTTTAAAAAATCATAGAGCTGGAACTCAGAGCTTGGCACTGTCCCTGAGCTTCCTTTGCTCAAAGCTAACACTCTAACACTTGAACCACAACTCACCTTTCATCTTTTTTTAGTAGTTTAGTAGACAGAAGTTTCTCACATATTTTCCTGCCTGGGATGGCTTTAAGTTGCCACCCTAAGAGCTCAGCCCCTTGAGTAGCTAGGATTGCTGGTATGAGCCACGGGCAACTGCTAAGGTTGTGTGTGTGTGAGTGTGTGTGTGTGTGTGTGTGTGTGTGTGTGTGTTTCCCGGGGCTTAAACTCAGAGCCTAGGTGTTATCCTTTAGCTTGTTTGCACAAGGTTGGTGCTGTGCCACTTGAACTACAGTAGCTCTCTTCCCATCTTTTTGGTGATTTATTGGCGATAAGAGTCTGCCCAGGCTAGCTTTTAATCTTGATTGATCCTCCGATTTCAGCCTTGAGTAGCCAGGATTATAGCCACTGGCATCCAGCTGCAAGGATATCTTTTCATACTCTCTTCTATTGTAACAGCTGTCTACTTGCCCTGGCCAAGATCTCTGACCTCCATAACAGCTCCCACCAGACCCTGATTGTGTAGAGACCACAAAGGTCAAACTGATCCCATTTCTTTGTCCTCAGGGGAGGAGGTTATGTTTCCTCTGAAGCCTGGGATAGGAGTGCTGGCTGTAGATAGGTGCTTAGCTGAGAGAGAGGTAGTCTGTTTTAGCCAAGAAGGTAAGTGTGGCCAAATGCTAATAGCTCATGTCTCATATTCCTAACTCCTCAGGAGTCTGAAATCTGAGGATTGTCATTCAGAGGAAGTGCAGCAAGAAATGTCTGTGAGACTCTCCTCTCCCAAGAACCACCTGAAAGCTGGAAGAAAAGATGTGGCTCAAGTGGTAGAGAGCTAGCCCTGAATGAAAAAAGGGAGGGACAGAGCCTGGGCCCTGAGTTCAAGCCTTAGTACCAAGATGCATACTTGCTCATCCACACACAAACACACACCACACACACACAAACACACACACACACATACACACACACACACATACATACACATACAGAGGAAGGTAGTAATGATGAGCTGAGCTAGAACTGGGGGCAGTAGTGAGGCATAGTCAAAGTAAACTCTCAAGCCAAATCAAGTGGTTTCTCCCTAAGTCTTCCTTGGGCTGAGGGGTCTCAGCCATGGCAGTAAGTTCCATAGAACCTACCCCTCCATCTGTGCATGGGGCCATAGGACCAAGGGAAGGACACTAGGGATGCTCGTTTGTAGTTGGCCCACGATTGCAGATCTTAATCTGCACCCAAGCACTGGTGAGGAAAGCAGGACTCCGAGCCCTGGGATTCCTGGGATAGCGACTGTTACAAGCAGCAGCCAGTTGGCTGTGGATTCCTGAGCCTAAAAGGCTTTCATGAGCCCAACTCAACACCTGCCCAAGGTGTGCCAGAAAAATTCACACACTTGTGATACCCGGATGAGTGGACGTTACTTGGTGTGACATCTTGCACCTGCCCCTCCTGGCCCAGAATCCTGGTCTGAGATGGCGATTTACTGCTCAGATCCACATTGCACCCATGACAGATGCAATTCTGATGATCTCCATGCCCCAAGGCTCGATCTTTCTCTGGTACTGTGGCCCGTTCTGTAGGCAATGGCCTCCAAACAGGCTCCACTCAAGACTTGTAGAACACCTACACATTGGGAGAACCTCAGGGGGCCCACTGGAAACTCCTTTGCCTAGAGCCACACAGTGAGGTCCAAGCAGACCAGGTGTTGGTCACGGGGTTTGAACTCTGGACCTGGGCTCTGTCCTAGCTCTTAAGCTTACCACTTGAGCTACAGAACTACGTTCGGTCCTCTGGAGGTTCCTTGGAGATCAGAATCTCCCGGACTTTCCTGGCTGGGCTGGAATTGAATTGCGATCCTCACATCTCAGCCTCCTGAGGAGGTAGGAGGACAGGTATGAGCCACCGGCGCCCAGCTGATCTGGCCTTTCACCAGAGTGGACTAGGAGCTCCTGAAAGCTATTCTTTATTTTTCTGTGCCAGTACTGGGCTTGAACTCAGGGTCTGGTCTCTGGTCTCTTAACTTTTTCCCTCAAGGTTAGCACTCTACCACTTGAGCCCCAGCTCCATTTCTGGTTTTTGGTAGTTCATTTGCAAGAAGAGTCTCACTAACTTTCCTCTCCTGATCTGGCTTGACCCTCGATCTCTATCTCAGTCTCCTGAGTAGCTAGGATTTACAGGGTTTGAGCCACTGGTGGCATTGGGCTAGAAGCTTTTCTTAAGCAAGAGTTCTTCCCTGTGTTTGCCCTGACTCCTCCATGCAATGGATGCCTGAGGGTTAAGAGCTGTGAAAAATAGGCTTCCAGCCACAGGAAATGGCTGAGGTCCTTGGAGTAAAGCCAAGCTAATCTTCCCCCTGAGGCCCATTCTAGGACCCCACCCTCTGCCCTGTGACTCAAGTACAAACCTTGACCCAGCCTTGAATGTTCTACCAGACTTTTCTGAAGCCACAGAGCCTTCATTCCAACAACATCACCTGCTCTACAGCACACCTTAGGACCTTTGTCCATGCTGTACCTACTGCCTGAGGCTCTCTTTCCTGTATCCACATCTTAGAACTCCTGTAGAATTTTGGCACTGGATATATCACCTCCTGGAACAAGTCTTTGCTTCCCTTCTACCTCTTTTGTTATATTGAGTTGGTAGAGATGGAATTTTTGCAGGCTGACTGGCAAATGCTCTATCTTGGTGTGTGTGTGTGTGTGTGTGTGTGTGTGTGTGTGTGTGTGTGTGTGTGTGTTTGTGGTGTGTGTGTGTGTGTGTGTGTGTGAGTGTGTCTGTGTGTGTGTGTCTGTGCCTCTCCTGGGTTTGAATTAATGGCCTGGATGCTATCCTATCCCTAAGCTTTTGTGCTCAAGGCTAGCACTTTACTACTTGAACCACAGTTCTATTACTGGCTTTGGGGGTGTTTAATTGGAAAAGAGGTTCTCATATAGACTTTCTTGCCTGCAATTGGGATCCTTAGATCTCAGCCTCCTGAGTAACTGCCAAGGGTGAGCCACCAGCACCTGCCTTCTACCCTACTTCTTGCATATAACCTTGGCCTTCCTCTGAGTCCCAGAAAAAATATGTCTCACCAGGTTCACATCTTTTTGTGCCAGTCTTGTAGCTTGAAATCAGGGTCTGGGCAAGTTCCTGAGCTTCTTTTGCTCAACGGTATCACTTAAGCCAAAATGCGACTTTTGGCTTTTGCTGTTTCTGTGGTACTGAGGAATCGAACCGAGGATTTAGTGCATGCTAGGCAAGCACTCTACAACTAAGCCACATTCGCAGCCCAAGGCTCACTTCTAAAGGGAGTTATGAGGGTGGGATTTATTGACATACCTCTTTCAGCATAGAAATCGCTGACTATTTCATATCTTTACCAAGATTTGGGAGCAGCCTGTGACTAGGCAATGAGGAATGATAATTGAGTGATAGCCACCAGGCACCAGAGGTCTAGGCTCACATCCTACAGAGGGATAGAGAATATGGAGCCAGAAACTTTGACAACTCCTACAGTCTAGGAACTGTGGTCTCCCTGGAGGCAGTGGCCGGCTTCTAATTGTCCCAATGGGACATCTCAGCCAGAACATCAAGCTTCAGTTATTTAATGGCATACAAGGATGCTTTGTTCAAGTTGCCGGCTCACACTTAGTACTCTTCAGGGCTTGTCTCAGCTTGCCCAGGTTGGGGGGCTGGGCATTGGCAACCTGCTGAATGCCCATCATCCATACATCATCCATCCATACACAGAGACATGGAGTTATTGCCTCCTTTTGGGGGGGGGTGCATTTCCGTGGTGTACTATCAGCCTAGGCCCTGTCCCTGAGCTCCTTTTGGTCAAGGGTATTGCTCTGCCCTTGAGCCACAGCCCCATTCATGTTTGTTTTTTTTCTGTAATCTCTTAGAAATAAGAGGGTCGTGGACTTTCCTGCCCCGGTTGAATTCAAATTGGCATTCTCTACATCTCAGCCTCCTGAGGAGCTAGGATTACAGGCAGGAGCCCCTGGGTCTTAGTTTTCTTTTCTTCTTGTTCTTTTTGTAATCATAACAATCTGAAATCTTCATGGTGTTATTCCAATGGTTTGGATTCAAAGAAAACTACCCAGGCTTGGAGTTCGAATGACAGGACTGCCAACCACAAATGGAAAGAGATCCTGAAAAACTTATTCCTATTTATGTGAATGCTAATGGAATGTTATAAAAGTAATAATTAAATTTGCAGTTAATTCATGATTCTATTTTAGAATGCCACGCAAAAATTATTGGATTTATATCTGCCATTGTAGCACCATGGTGTGATTTCCCCTAATGGAAGGATATTGAATAATTTTTAATTAATGCTTCTATAAATATTCAACCAGGATAATTTATTAAATG
>NW_024872118.1:0-27932 GCF_019054845.1 Dipodomys spectabilis
CCACCTATCACCCATGTCCCTTGGAGTGCTGTTTTATGTTGACAGTCCTTGGGCTTGGCCTGGGGGCCCAGGCACTGTCCCTGAGCTTCCTTTGCTTGAGGCAAGCACTCTCTTGGTGCCACTTCTGGCTTTTTCTGTGTATGTGGGACCTAGGAATTGAACCCATGGTTTCCTGTGCTCTACACAAGCCCACTACTGCTAAGACACAATCCCAATCCTGGGTAGTGTTCTTATGTGACCTCTTGGGCCTGTCTCGTGACAATCTTGTACATCTTTACTGAGTTTCTCACCAGCAGCCCTGGCTGGAAATGAACATGCTCCAATATGTTGTCCTTTATCTACAGCATCTTTACTCTCTATGCTTCCTGTCAGATCCTCCTTGTTAAGAAAGACCCCCTTTCAAGTGCTGCCTTTAAGAATCCTGATCCAATTGCCCTGGCAGGGAGGGGGGCGGGGATCTTCTCAGCTCTACACAATACTGGCCTTGTCATTCTCTTCCATCCGGCTGGTGTAGATTGAGAATGCTCAAAGGGGAAAGCCTGGCTTTCACCACCCAATTTCTGAAGGCTCTGATGCACTACCCAGGGACCTGTGCTGTATCACACTCCATGAAAGTGCACTTGAGGCCCACGCAGTCTGTGGGCAAGAAATGAGGCTTGAAGTGAGGATCTGGGTGCTGTCTCTCTGAGTTTTTCTGTTCAAGGCTGATGCTCCAGCACTTGAGCCACAGCTCCACTTCTAACATTTTGGTGGTTCCATGGAGAGTAGAGTCTCACTTGCTTTCTAGCTTATGGCTGGCTTCGATATTTGCACCTCAGATCTCTGCCTACTGAAGAACCAGTATGTCAGGCGTGAGCCTGAGCAAGATATGACAAGCACCAGAGCCTTTCTTTTGAACTTCTGTTTATTTCGTGTCAACTAGCAAGCCCTAATTAAAATAGTCATTTACAGGGGATCAAGTTCCTCTCCTAGGTCAGTTAATCCAAGGAGATAAAATGTCTTTGGAAAAGGCTAGTCTGAGTTGGCCTATGTGAGTGTGTTTGTGAGAGTATGAGTTTCAGGGATACCTACCCCCAACTCTCCGGTGCTTCATTCTCCCAGTAGTAAGTACATCCACGATCTCCACACCAAGGAAAGTGGGTAGGGGAGAGTTCATAAGGTCACATCAAGTGGGATGATCTGAATTCTATCCTGCAACTGAAGCTGGGAGAGATAATAGAGAGAAGAGGTTTAGAGGAACATCAAGGTAAGCCCCTTACCTTTGGCTACAAGTACCAGAGAGAAGAATGAATCCATCCTTTTTGGTACTAAGATAACCGGTGCCCACTATTCATTTATTTTATTTTTTTGGGAGTCCCAGGGCTTGGATTCAGGGCCTCAGTTTCATCACTGAGCTTCTTTTACTCAAGGTTGAGGCTCTACAAATTGATCCACAGCACCATATATATCTTTTTTGTGGTGGGGGGTAGGTGGTTTATGGGAGATAAGAATCTCCATGCCTGGGCTGGCTCTCAGTCAACACCATCAGAACTCAGCCTCCCGAATAGCCAGGATGACAGGCTAGAGCCACCAACACCTGACCGCCATCATCCATTTATAATTCCCTAGGGCCATTGCTGAGCCATCCGCACTGCATCCCCGTTGTTGTGAGTTAGGAGCAGACATGAATGGGTTTGATACTTCAACAGCCTACCTACCTTTGAGCATCGTTCCGGGTCAGTCTGATTGTGGCTTCCTCCTTATCCACAGCAATGACTTGGCTCTGTCACCAGAACAAATATCCCCCAGGAGGTATCAGGTCTGGGGTTTTTCTTCTGCACACCATATCCCCTCCCTGAAAAGACACACCCCAACAAAGCAAAGTAGACATAGAGTGAATTCATTTTCTTATAATCAGGGTCTGGCCAGATAGGTGACAGTGAGGATCAGAGGCCCGGGATTAGGCTGTGCAGTTGGATAACATGATGCCTCCTCATCCACTTTCCTTTAACTGTCTTAGAAGAGGGTAGTGAGGAAGGACTCACCAGATGAACTGACAATGAATAACCATCACGTTCTAGCCCAGGCACAGATGGGCTTACCTGAGGGAGTGAGTTCAACAGCCTGAGCAAGAAAGCTCCTGACCCACAGCCTACCTCCAGAATGAGAGGGCCACCTTGGGTCCCAGCCACACATGGCAACGCTGGACCACCTCCTCCAGCACCCATTCAACAAGTTCCTGTGTGAGGGAGAGACAGAGAGTTCTGATGAGAGAGAGAGAGAGAGAGAGAGAGAGAGAGAGAGAGAGAGAGAGGAGAGAGTTGGAATTACACTTAAGCCCTATAATGGTAACTACAAAGGAGGCTGAAATATGAGGATCATGGTTCATAGCCAGCCTAGGCAAGAAGGTCTGTGAGACTCTTATCTCCAAAGAATCACCAGAAAACTGGAAGTTGTGCTGTGGCTCAAGTGGTAGAGTGCTAGCCTTGATCTGAGGAGCTTGGAAACAGCGTCCAGGCCCAGAGTTCAAGCCCCATGACTGACAAGCAGTGGACTTCCCACCACAAGAAGTGGACTGAATAGCACCCATTGTCCTAGAGAGTATGGCAGTGAAGTCAGGTCGAGCTTTCTTTCAGCTGGGGGTCATGCGTAGGTTAACCAGCTTCTCCATGCCTCATTTTCCCCAGCAGCAAAACTGAACAGTGAAAGTTCCCCTTCCTCACGTGGATAGGGTAAGGATGAAAGAAAGCCATGTTTTGTTTTATAATACCATACCTGTGGCACCATAAATAACAGGGCCCATTTGAGCCCTTTCCAGGTATCTTCCTGTCATATGCTCACAGAATTGCCAAGAACCTTATCTGATGACCATTCCCTCTATGCCTGGCTCTGTCCCAGAGATCCCCCTGTATTGATCCCTTGTTTCCTCACAACTGTCCTGTGAGGATACTGAGGTCTGAAGGTTCCATGCCCAACCCAGAACTTCAACTGTGGTCAAGAATCAGCTGCTGTCTCTGTCCCCCTGGGGAGCCACCCCCTGCAGGCCTCACTCCCAGGCTCTCCCAAGCTCCCTCTGCCACAAACCATACCCCAGGGAGTAGACAGTTCCAGGGCACAAAGACCCCTTGGTCTTATAATTTAACGGTGCTGAGTCCCCTTCAAGCATCTCACCCTTCCAGACCCCCACACCTCAGTCACAAAGCACATGCACCCCCCAAAGATTGCAGTTAGAAGTTATCAAAGGGTCCAGTGCTCCTTGTTACAACCAACTTCTACACACACACACACACACACACACAAAGCTGGCACAGGTGGTTCCTGTCTGTCATCCTCGATACTCAGGAGGCTTAAGTCTGAGGATCACTGTTCAAAGCCAGCCTGCACAGGAAAGTCTCTGAGGCTCTTATCTTCAGTGAACCACCATATAGCCAGAGAAGGAGCTGTGGCTCAAGTGTCAGAGCACTAGCTTTGAGCACGAAAGCTCAGGAACAGCACCTAGACCCTGAGTTCAAGGCCCAGTTCTTCTACCTCCAAACATACACAGACACAGACACAGACACACACACAGAGACACACACAGACACACACACACGAAAAGCCCAAGGCTTCAGCAGTCCCTGAGAACAGAACCATAAACTCCCTCCGTTAGGTTGAGCCTCTCTCATATCTCGAATGTCTCATCGACCAGCATGGCATATCCTACCGTACACATTGGTATGCAGAAAACTTAGTCACCTCTTTTTTTGTGGTTGGTCATGGAGTTTGAACTCTGGGCCACGGTGTTGTCCCTCAGCTCTTCAGATGAAGGTGAGCATTCTCCCATTTGAACCACAGCACCACATCCTGTTCCCTGGTTGATCCTTTGGTCATCAAGTCTCACAGACTTTTCTACCCAAGTTGGCTTGGACCCACATTCTTCACATCTCAGCCTTCTGAGTATCTAGGATGAGAGTTGTGAGGCACCAGTGGCTTCCGGCTTCAGCCACCTTCATATACCCAGAGGAAACCCATCTCCTCAGGCCACAAACTTCTTGCAACCCTTTATTTGAGACTTTGACATCCAGCACTCAAATCCATCCTTCAATGGAGAGAATAAAAACACAACAATCTCACCCCTGCACGCATTTGCCCACTCCCTGCCTGCCACAGGCCATGTCCTCTTGAAGCTGTGGCTTCAAACTGGAGCAAACTTGGGGAGTTCTTAGAAATGTCTGTACAGTGAGGCCAGAACCTGGTCTCCCACCACAGCACACACCCCACTCTCCCCCACACCTCCACCATCCTTTGCAGGCAAAGATGTCTTACTTTCTTTTTTCTGTTGTGGTGCTTGAACTCTGGGCCTCGGTGCTATCCATGAGCTCTTCAGCTAAGATGAGCACTCAACTAATTGAGCCACAGCACCCCTTCCAGTTTTCTGGTGGTTTGTTGGAAAAAAATGTCTCAGGGTCTTCCCTGAGCAGGCTGGCCATGATCTGTGAACCTCAGATCTCACCTCCTGAGTACCTAGGATGACAGCCATGAGCTACTGGCAACAGGCCAAACGTATTTTTCCATGCCTGTCATCCTATCCCTTAAGGAGACTGAGATCTGAGGACTGCAGTTGGAAGCCACCTTTGGCAGCGAATTCCATGAGAACTCTTTATCCCCAATTAAGCATCCAAAAGATTTGGAAGTGGAGCTGTGGCTCAAATGATAGAGTGATAGCTTTGAGCATAAGAGACAACGGATAAGACCCAGTCCCTAGTTTCAAGTTTTTCTAGCAAAGACCCACCCAAGAATGGGAAGCAGGTGGGCATACGGGAGCTGAAAGCTCACACATAATACTCAAGACTCCCAGAACAGACCCTATTCGGCTCTGATTCTCTAGATTCTATGTCCTACGTCATGGCAGTATTAGATGGGACTGACCATGCTCCAAGTTAGGACATTCAATTACAATCTCATACTGAGGATCCCCTGACCTTATGAAAGACTCAGGATCTCTCACTGTCCTGCCTCAACACTGAGCAGTGAGGTGAGTTCTAGTTATCCAACCACAGGATGTGGGAACAAAAGCATTTCTTGGCCAAGAGATGCAGACTGGAAGGCTCTAGGTCCGTCGCTCTCAGGAAGGGGAAAAGGGCTGATCCATCGCAGGCATGTTCTTAGGTTGTGAGTATCCTCAAAGAAACAACCCTGCTCAGAGCTCAGTGCCTCTTGTTTTCCCACCATCCTCCCCAAGCTTGCCCCACCACCAGCCTGCCCTCTCTGAATCCCAGATCTGCCATCTAGACTAAAGGCTGAGCCAGCAAAGAGACCCACCTCTGCCTCTGAAAACGGCAGTCACAGGGTCGTAGCGCCCCCTAGAGGAAGTCTCCGGGCAACACAGGTCCTGACTCCCACCCTCATTCCCTGGCTGTCCTATGCCAGTGGCACACTTACCTCTGTCTCTGGTCTTGAAATGAACACTGGAGTTGTGATCTTCAGATTGAGCGCTGGAAATCCCAGTCGACAAAGTTGTACTGCACAGGCATCCTGCGGTGGACGACAGCCAGGTGCTCAATGGTGAACCCAAGACACCAGGACTTTTAATAACCCTATGGTTGGTCAAAGGCTCTATCACTGATGGTCTAGATTGTCATGCGAGATTATGGCTCCAATGTCCTGAAACACTTGACCTGGGATCATCCTCCCATTTCTTCTTCCTCCCCTACCTTGACACTCTGTCACCCCAACACCTAACTAGCTGTTGGACCATTTCTTCTTCTTTTTTTTTTGGTCCAGTCGTGGGGCCTGAAATCTGGGCCTGGGCACTGTCCCTCAGCTCAAAGCTAGCACTCTACCACTTGAGCCACAGCGCCACTTCCGGCTTTTTTTTCTTTTTGCTTATGTGGTGCTGAGGAATCGAACCCCGGGACTCGAGCATTGCAAGGCAAGCGCTCTACCACTGAGCCACCTTCCCAGCCCGGACCATTTCCTCTTATATGACCAGAAAATAAACTTGGTGGGGCCAGGAGAGATTAAAACCTGGTGACCCACCCTGAGCCCTAGGGTCTACATCCGTCTGCAGTCAGCAACCACACAACACCTGGATTTCATGAAGTTGCTGATAGGTCAGTGGCTTGGTCCTACATACTGGCTTTAGGCTCTGAAACTGTGCCCACAGAGATTGTGAATGGTTGGCTCCCTTGATCCAGGGACTCCAAACCAAGGCTTGGCTGTTCCCCTTTCTTCCATTCCACTTTTTCTCACTCCATCCTTCCCTACTCTCACTCTTTTTTCCTTTCTTCTCTCACTCATGGGCCTTGAACTCGTACCCTGGATGCTGTCCCTGAGCCTTTTTACTCAAGGCCAACAGACTACAACTTGAGCCACACATCCACTTCTTGTGTTTTCTTTTTGGTAGTTGGAAATAAGAGTCTTACAGGATTGCCTGCCCCAGCCTTAAGCCTCAATCCTCCCAAATCAGCCTCCTAAGTAGCTAGGTGACAGGTGTGAAGCACCGGCATCCAGATCAATCTAAGGGTTCTTCATGTGCTATTGAACCAGCACTGGATCGTTTCATCTGTGATCGCATTCCCCCAGGAGCATGGTGCACACTGTAACTGTTGGATAAGTATATGAGCATCTGCATATGACAATACTACAAAAAAGTCCCATTTGATGCAGGTAAGCATCCTGGGGCGGGGGGAAGGGCAAAGCCTGATGAAGCTCTCCCACAATTCTCCCTCCTCCCTCTTCCCACCCTCCTGGTGCCACCACACTTAACTCTTTTGGCTCCGAGGATGTGAGCCATGATGTACTAGCTGGATTCTGGGGACTGTGGAATGCCTATCTTCTCAAAGATCTCTGTCCAGCAGCTGACCAGCTCTGTGGCACTCGATTCCCACTTAGGTGTGAATGAGGTTGCCAGTGAGCTGAGGCCTGGCTCAAGGGACCTCCTCTCCTCCTCCCTGGGGCCAGGAAGGATGGTCTACCACATCCTGTCCCCAAGTTTCATATTTCAGAGAAAGTATCCTCGAGGCATCCCGGGTTTCTGAAACTCCCAGAGTCACATGAAGGTGCTGGGAATCATCTTTGCTCACAGCTGAGGCTTGAACTCAGGGTCCCTGAGATTTCTTGCATTTGTTAAACAATTTACCATTTGAGTCATGCCTCACTTCTGGCATTTTGCTGATTAATCAGTGATAAGATTCTCAGGGACTTTATTTTGTGAGCTGCCTTCAAACAGCAATACTCAAATCACAGCCTCCCAAGGAGCTAAGATGAGATACATGAGTCAACGGTTCCCAACTTCTATTCACTACTTGTATATGAGCTTTCACAGACTAAATTGTTTTACACTTTTATTGAGCTCAACTATATCGTTTTTCTTTCCTATAATTTTAATGCCAAATTTAAGAATGCTTCGTCTCCAAAATGGTCAAGATGTCTTGACAATTGAACTCATTGGACTAGAAGGCTGCTGATATCTAAGATAGTACTAAAATGTTAGACTTGAGCCTATCTTTATGACTGCTTAATACTATTGCTTTTTCAGTCAGTATTCTTTTTATTATTGGTGGTGTTGGTTGTGGTGGTTGTGGGCCTTGAACTCTGAGCCTAGATGCTGTCCCTCAGCTCTTCAGCTCACGGCTAGAGTTCTACCACTTGAGCCATAGCACCACTTCTGGTAAGCAAATTTCTTTGCTTTAATTCACATCACTTTTTTTGTTTTATATGCCACGTTTTAATCCTGCTTGAACTTAACATTTGAATAAATTGTTATGTTTAATTCAATGTTCACTTTTTAATTCTCCCAAATACTGTCTAACCTATCACCACTTATTAAAGAGAATATCATTCCTCAAATGTTTGGATTTACCCCTTACTAAATATTCCTTGATAATATTTACGTGGATATAATCTGGTGCCCTACAGATCCATTGAGCTGTATAATCTTTCCTCTACAAATATAACAATTTTACACTAAGAGTTTTACTATTGGACAGAGACATATATTCCAGCTTATTTTCCTTTGTCAATGACTAAAAGAGTGCTAGACAGGTGCTTTTAGAAATTGTCATAAACATAAATAAAACTGTGAACCTGAGCTCTGTTGTCTTATGCTTGTAATCCTAGTTGCATAGGAGGCTGAGATCTGAGGATTGCGGTTCAAAGCCAGCTGGAATGGAAATGTCCATAAGACACTTATGTCCAATTAACCACCAGAAAACCAGAAGTGGCACATTTGCTCAATGAGTAGAGCATTCACTTTGAACTGAAGAGCAGAGGGACAGCGCCCAGGACCAGATTTCAAGCGCCATGAATGATCAAAAAAAAATGGAGGAGACAATTTATATTATTGTTCAATTGTATCCTCCAATCCACAAAAATTATATGTCTCCATTTATTTAGATTTTCTTTTATATTCAGCATTGTATAATTTTCAATGAAGATGGGTGAACAGCACTTTAATACATTTTGTCGATGTTTGAAGACAGCACAAAGAAATTCACAGAAAACAGTTGAAAAATGAAAGGCAATGGGAATGGAGAAAGACAGAAGCCAGAAACAGGTTAATCAGTCCCTTCATTAACATGTGAAAGTGTAAAATATTTCAATAATTTTTCTCCATACAATTAATATACACCAATTAATAAATATCTTCCAAACCTTTTGTATTCAAGTATGGTATAAAGGATAAATACAGATTCTGTGGTGAAATGAAAGAAAGAGATGAGAAAATACATACTTATAGTGATTGTGTAAATAAACTAAGAAATTCTGTCAACATTCTGAAGGCTCTTAGCTCATTGGACTAAGAAGGCTGCTGGAATCTAGGATAATACTAAAATGTTAGACTTGAGCCTATCTTTAAGACTGCTTACTACTATTAATTTTTCAGTCAGTATTCTTTTTGCTGTTGGTCGTGGTGTTTGTGGGGATTGTGGGCCTTGAACTCTGGGCCTGGGTGCTGTCCTTCAGCTCTTCAACTCAAGGCTAGAATTCTACCACTTGAGCCATAGTGCCACTTTCGGTTTTCTGGTGGTTTATTGGAGATAAGAGTCTCATGGACTTTTCATGCACAGGCTGGCTTTGAAACACAATACTCAGATCTCAGCCTCCTGAGTAGCTAGGATTACAGGGGTGAGCCACTGGCAACTGGCTCCTCTGTACAACATCAACCATAATATAAAATGAAGTAAAATCAATAAAGGACGTGTTTGGCAGATAAAGTAAAATGATAGCTTACAGACAAATGAATATAATGGTATACATATATATCTGTATACATGTATATACACATCTGTATATTCTTTTATATATACATATATATATATAGGTATTAGTATATATACACATATAAGTATGAATATATGCATATGTTCATATAGTGTGTATACATATAAATTTATTTGAAGACACTTGAATCAGAAATATATTAATAGCATATTAATGCCAATGAAAAACTTTAACCATCCTGAATAAGTTATAAAAAAAATCCAAATACATATCTCTATAGTAATATAATAACAACCAAGGAACATATGGAAAGATCATAACATACCTAGACATTGCATACATATAGAGATTAGTGGAAATAGAAACAATAAGATAGCCCTGCACAACCATTATGTAGAAATTGTAATCCTTATACATTGGTGTTTGACATTTAAAATTATATAGACAGTTTGATGAACATACTGGCAATCTTTAAGATATTATAACATATAGAGTTGCCTCTATGATCCAGCATTTTTGAATCATAACGTTATATACAAAATAGATTTTAACATATGTCCAATGAGATACATGTACAAGAATATACATAGCAAAACCTTTTGCAATAACATATCATAAAGTATTTAAATGCCCATTCAGGATGTTATTCCATTATACACATGCTCTATCCATGAGAAAAGTTTACATGGACTTACTTTAGAAACTGTAATATTACATGGGAAAAATGGACAAAATAGACTACATTTTCTAATTATATGAGATTTTTAAAATTGGCACATCTGTAGAGGAAAAATATGAAATAATAGCTGCTCAAGGGAGGTAGGTTGGAATGTTAACAGGAAGTGACTAGTAATAAATATGGGAGTAATTTGAGAGGGTACTAAGGGTAAAATGTTCTAGAAGTGAAGGTAATATTCTTACTCCAACTCTTTAACATTCTAAGAATCATTTTACTTTATCGAAGAATTACAAATTGCTCTTGCATTAACCTTAGGAAAATTTTTAGAATAGTAGTGGGTGAATCTAAGTGATAATTTAGAATTTAAAATCACAGAATTTTATAATGCATAATATTAACATGTTGCTGAATAAGACTATCAAGAAAATATGATTCGTGGTATATCTTCTGAGTGACTATACATGCTATTGCGAGTCAGTGAATATTCTACAAAATTCTGTATATTGAGGAATGAGATAGGATTGAGAAGGATGAGGGATAATGATTATCAAGGGGCATTGCATAGGGCTGGGAATGTGGCTTAGTTGTAGACTGCTTGCATTGCATATGTGAAGCCCTGGGTTTGATTCCTCAGTACTACATAAACAAAAAAATCTGGAATTGGCACTATGACACATGTCGTAGAGTACTAGCATGAGGAAAAGAAGCTCAAGGACACTGCCAGGGCTCTGAGTTCAAGCCCCAGGACGAGTAAAAAAAAGGTGCATTGTATTAAGCCGGGCACTAGCGGCTCCCACCTGTAATCCTATATTATCAGGTGGCTGAGGATTGAGGTTTGAAGCCAGCCCAGGCAAGAAAGGCTGTGAGATTCTTATTTCCAATTAAATCTCAGAAAAATCTGAAAGTGCTGCTGTGCCTCAAGTGATAGAGTTCTAGCATTCATCCAAAGGCACTTAGGAACAGCATTCAGACCCAGAGTTCAAACCTCAGGAGAGAAAAAAGAAAAAAAAACCTCACTAAACACTATGCATTAACTGCTTTGTCAAACAGCAACTCCCATACAACTACTTAAAGTTAATTTAAAATATGATAAAATGCAAGTCATTTTGGGAACCAAACATAGATAGAATACATGGGACCAAAGTAAATTTTATATCATGCAGTTTAGGATGTAATTTGTTCTACAGTCTTCTTACGTCATTTATGAAATTGACAATGCTGTCAATTATAGGCCAATTTCCTTGAGGAACAGATTGAATTCTGCTGTCTTTTCATAGGAAAATATAGAGGTGATTTTTTTGCCTCTTATTGAAATATGTCTGATATTTTAAACTAGATTTGTCCTAATATAATATTAATTTAAACAATCATTTTATTAGGACGATGTTGGTCAGTTTTTTTCCAGTAAATCTTTTCCCTTATAATAAATGAGAGCATGCTGTGTCAGTCTCCTATTAATATGCCAAATTCTTTATAAAATTAACTTAAAAGGGGGAAATATTAATCTTGGCTTCTGATTTGACACATTTCAGTTCATATTTCTTATCCTCATTGCTTTGGTTTGGTGATGGCACAGTACCCCATGTCAGCAACATGTGATGGAGTATGTGTATTAATGGAAGCCAGGAAGTAAAGAAAAGTAGGAATAAGAGTGGGAAAAGGGAGAAACACGAGGAGGGGAAGAGGGAGAGGGAGAAGGAAAAGCAAAAGGAGATGGAAGTAAAAGAAGAAAGTTGAGGAAAGGACTTTGATCTTAACATTCTCTTTGATCACAAGTTCTCAGTGACCAAATCTCTACAACTATGTCCACGTGGGAGGGTTAACCTTTTTATGGCAACATAGTGAAAGCTAATTATTAATCCCAATCCTGGCTCAAGTGGTAGAGCGCTAGCCTTGAGCTGAAGAGCTGAGGGACAGCACCCAGGCCCAGAGTTCAGACCCCACGACCGGACCCCCCCCCAAAAAAAAACCAAAAACAAAAATGACTATTTCATCTAACGCATAATGACTTGAATTTTTCATAATTTTATGACATTCCCATTCAAGTTTTTGTCATCTACCGTGAGGTTCTTTCTTTCTAGTTGAAGAAAAAATATATACTATCACGATCATTTATTTCTTAATTATTCTATATAGTAGGTATAACATGAATTTCCAAGCATTCAATAACAAGTTATATTCAATTCTAGGAATAATTGCATGAGTCATGGAATATCTTGCTTTCTGTCATATTGAGATTGATTCAATGTCTAAAATCACTGTTGACATAATACATGAAATTCAGTGTTTCTCTGAAATGTCTTAGTAATCAAACTTCAGAAATACATGACCAGTAACTAAAAATTTTATATACTCAAAGAACGTATGAATCTATATTTTATGTCAAAAAGCTTAGGTTTAAAAGGAGGAAAAATCATGTGACCATAGTAGATAATATTTAATTTAATGAAAAATTGCTTCATTAACCCTGACAGAGCCTATTGCTTTTGGCTTACATGAGAAATTTGATTAAGGATCCTTTTGGCGCTTTTGAATAATAGAGCATTTCAATTTGTCCAAAGATTCTGACATTTAAACCTTTGAGTGTATATTTTTTTATAAAAATCAAAACTTTTTTTCACAGTGCATGTTCAGGTTTAATAACTAAATAAATATCTAAATGTTAATTTGTTAAATTGAGCCTCTAGAATTAAAATAATAAGAAATATATTTTATTCTTATATATATCTATGCTTAATATGGGTTGCTCAAGCTTGTAATCCTCGCTACTCAGGAACCTGGGGTTCAAAGCCAGCCTTGGCAACAAAGAATTAATCTTATAAGTATGTTAGAAACAATTGCAAGAAAGAAAAAAAAAAACATTTATATACTTATCCTAAGGTTCATTTCACCTAACATCAACATATCTGACCTATTCTGCTTGTCACAGACATGCCCCTCCCCCACGGTATAACCCTTGCTTGCATTGTATTTGATGTTGGTATGATTTGTGGAGGGCAAGGGAAAAATCATGTGGTTTAAATAAGGATACAGGTGGACCCATTACAACAATGAGATGTACAAGTCGTTTTGTAGAAAAACAACTTTACAACTTTGACGGGGGGGGGTGGATGGGGCAGGAGGGGCAGAGATGAGAAGGGTTGAGAAGTAGAAAAAAAGGATGAGGCAACAATGCTTGATAAGAAATGCTCATTACCTTGCCCATGTAATTGTAACACCTCTGTACTGTATTTGGGGGGGGGAGGGGGGCAAGGGAGGTGAAGGGTAAACAAAGGAGGAGGCTGCAATGCTTGGTAAGAAATGTATGCATTATCCTGCCCATGTAATTATAATCCCTCTGTACAGTATGTTCTCAAATAAAATTTAAAAAAAAATAAAAAATTTGAAAAAGCCAGCCTTGGAAAGAAAGTTCATGAGTCACATCTCAATTAAACACACACACGTCACCACACACACACACACACACACACACACACACACACACACACACACACACACACACACACAGCCAGAAGTGGAGTTGTGGCTCAAATGTTAAACCAATATTCTTGAGAGTTCAAATCACAAAAACAACACATACACAATATTTTGTCTAAATTCTTATTTTACTTTGAGGAAATAATGTCATGGAAAGTGATATTTGTTACATATCCTGAAACTTTTGTGAATTTGTTTTTAGTACAATTTGTCTTATGATATAACATAGGTTATTAAAATTAATATTATTCTAGTATATTAGAATTACTCATAACACCTTGAAGTACAACATTTGGTATTTTTTCTATAGCCATAAGAAATATTCTGCTTAAAAGATTGGAAGAAAAAAATAAAAGAAAAAGAAAGAAAGAAAGAGAGAGAGAGAGGTAAGGATGGAGGGAATGAAGGAGGAGGGAAAGAAGAAAGGAAGGAAAAAAGGAAAGAATGAAGGAACGAAGGAACAAAGGACGGAACGGAGGAAGGAAGGGACAAAAAACAATTTAATTTATAAAATCAGGTATTTAGCCCAATATAAACTTCGTGTAATTAACTCTTTAGTAAATGCAATTTTGCAATTTTATTTGCATGTTCCCCATGCATGAATGAAATCAGCAAATGAAAGATCAGAAATAACCAGGTGTATCTGCGTCTGTAGTAAATATGTATGCAAACCTTTTTCTCAGTTTCTATACATCATCAAACAATTATTTGTAAACAATTCACACTTAGTTATAAATATTTTAAAAATTGAGGTAACCAAAGTATGTCAATATATTATATACTATGAATACTAGTATTTATAATGCTATTAATATTACAGTCCTCATGTTTTATTAATTGTAACATTTTTATTTTGTATTTTATCAGAAATATTAGCATTCTCTGATTTTGGTGTCTGTGAGAATTCTAATAGCAGACCTTAATTAAAATCAAAGGAGATCTGTATTTGTTGGCTCAAACGAATATTTTTGAAAGCAATTAACACATCGGAGATTGTTCAAATACGTCAGAAGGGCTTTAGGCTGTACCACGTTTACATGGTTACCTATGATGTGATTCAAGAGCCACTAAACAATCAAACTTCACTTTGCCATCACTATAATTATCCCCATTGTAAGAAGAATCATTCACATAATTCACATGATATAAGCTTGTTCTTGTTATTATTTTCTATGAAATAATATCAAATGATACACCACACTGAGTTAAAGAAAAGGTTGCGAAGTGCATTGGACGATGTAACTCCTTCCAGATAAGCATGTTGAAATTCTATTCCTCTGCCTGGTGACATTAGAATGAACGTTTCAGAGATTACCCTGCAATATTGATCCTGATAAAAGAAGCCCAATATAATTACTCTGCCATGTGAACGTCCAGAAAATAGATTATAATGAACCAGAAAGTGGACCACATTAGACAAAGAATTGCTTTGAATTACCATTTTTATAATCAATGTTTAAGCTTCTAGACTATGGATAATATACTCCTGATGTTTTTAAACCACTTACTTTGAAATATTCTAACAGCCCAGTGGCTGACAAAAAGCAAAGTAGTTTTGATTTAAATTTTACAAATTCAGATAAAAAAGATTAATAAATTTTTATTATTTGAATTTTATTCTACCAGTCTCCAGATTTACAATATTTTTATGGGCTGGGAAGGTGGCTCAGTAGTAGAGCGCTTGCCTTGCAGGCATGAGGCCCTGGGTTCAATTCCTCAGCACCATATAACCAAAAAATAATTCGAAGAGGCACTGTGGCTCAAGTGATAGAGGACTAGCCTTGAGCTGAAGAGATGAGGGATAGTGCCCAGGCCCAGAGTTCAGGCTCACGACTGGCAACCCCCAAAAATTTTTAAATGGGGATCTAATTGAGGTTCAACTCTATATTCAACTTTCATAATTAATTTTTTGAATATTTTTATTATCTTTAGTTGCACAAAGTACTTGGTATTCACTGAAACAGTGTATGTATATATTGCATCTTGATCAATGTCACCCCATTCAACATTTTCATCCACCCATCCCAATCAACCCCGATTCTTATGTATCTCAATATTATGTTCTGGAATTACTTGCCATTTAACAAAGCAGTTTATGTGTACGAAGCACCTGGAATTGTGTTACCACGTCAATATCTTCACCCCCCCATTTCACACTACCCCTTGTTTTGCATATTTCAATTCTGGGAAGTATACAATGGATTCTTTCCTGTATTCCATTCTTTTCCCCTTCAATTTCCTACCCCTCTCATATTTCCCCCCATTGTCCTCTCTTGCAGTACACATTTACTGGTATTTATTTGGTTGGGCTTTGCCTTAGTCTTTTAAGATAATTATAGTATTTGCACTCTCCATGAACTCTACGACTTCAGATAATTCATTTGTACCCCCTTGCATGCCATCCAGTGTGTTTACTTTTACATTTATAGGCACCTTCTATCTAACACAAATGAGGAAAATCATGCAAGCTAAGTTTCTCTGAGTCTGCTTTATTTCACTTAATATTATTTCTAAGTGTTTCATTTTCCTTAACAATGGTGCAATATTATTCTTTCTGATGTTTGAGCAGAACTCCATTATGTATGTATGTATATATATGTATATGTTGTATATATGTATGTATACATACATATATGCATACATATACTTGTA
Source organism: Dipodomys spectabilis (assembly GCF_019054845.1). NCBI lineage: Eukaryota > Metazoa > Chordata > Mammalia > Rodentia > Heteromyidae > Dipodomys > Dipodomys spectabilis. The sequence goes on from NW_024872118.1 coordinate 15,992, forward strand.
AATTGGGACCAATAAAATTAGATATATATATAATTTATATATACATATATAAAAATATATAATTCTTGATCTCTTTTTACAATGAGAAGCATCTGGGCTGATTCCATATGTTGGCTACAGAAAATAATGCAATAATGAACATGATTGTGCTGGTAGATTCATTGTGGCCTTGTTTCTGCTCTGTTGGATAAATGCCCATAAGGGGAGTTGCTGGATCAAAGGTAGGTAGCTCTCTATTCAGTTCTGTGAGCAATTTCCATAGTGTTTTAAAAAGTGGTTGAACAAGATTACATTCCCATCAACAGTGTAATAGAGTTTCCTTTGGGCCACATGCATATCAATATCTGTGATTGTTCAGTTTTTCATCATGACATTGTAACATGGGTGAAATGAATCTCAGTGTTGTTTGAATTTACATTTCTTTTATGGAGAGAGATGTGTCTATTTTTCATTCTTCTTCTAAGAATTTATCTTTAAGTCTTTATCCCATATATTAATTGGGTTCTTGTTTATTTGTGTGTCTATTTTTATTGGGTTTAAATTTTGATATCTAAATATGGGTTAGCTAAGAAAACCCTTGTCTGATGCTTAGTTAGTAAAAATCTTCTTCCATTCCATTTTCTTTCTATATATCCTGCTAACTTTTTCCTTTGCCTGAAGAAACTCTTCGGTATGATGCAATTCTATTGATCCAGAAAGAATATTACACCATTCACAAGGAAAAGGAAAGACTTGGAACAATCTTATATTAAGTGAAGAAAGACAGATTCAAAGAAATATATGCTGCCTGATTTCCCTCATTTGTTGCATTAGAATGTGCCTCTAATTCTACAAGTAAAGATATGTGGATGGTAAAAGAGAAAACATTACACTCGGACATGATAAATTACATGGGATTCTAAACATTTATACAGTGAGATCAAAGAGAGATGCCCTGTGGAGAAGATCACAAAGACTGAATAGCTATATGAATATTATCATATAAAATAATGTTCATTTAAATGGTCTCCCAGAAATGATAGAGAGTATTTTTTATTATTTTGCTTTTCCTTCTGTGTTCTGATGCCGTTTTTATTAATTTGTGCACATTTGTTAATATGTGTAATTTTGGAAAGGGCAAGAGAGAACACAGAAATGGTGGGACAAAGAGTTAACAAATGCAGCGGTGCTACTCAATAGACACCACATTGTACATGAACTGTACAACTTTTGGGAGAGGGAGCTTGAAAGGGAAAAACTGGGAGAACATGAGGGAAGAGGTGACACTGTTCAAAAAGAAATGTGCTCATTATCTGACTTAAGTAATTGTAACCCTTCTGTACATCATCTTTACGAATTAAAATTGGACCTCATAAACAGGCCAGAGAAGCTATACTAATATAGTTAAAAATAGGCTTTACATTAAAAGTGGTATGAAAGTAAAAAGAGACAAAAAAGACATTAAATATTGATAAAGAAAAGTCTCCATCAAAGGGATATAACAATTCTAAATATCAATGTCCTGAATTCTAGCGCTCCCAAATTCATTAGACAAATACTACTTACCCTAAAAATACGCATACATCCAAATATATTTTTGGTTGCTTGAACACATCATTCTTACCTCTGGACAGGCCATCCAGGTAAAAAATTAGCAAAGAAACTTCAGAGCTAAATAACTGTATTGACAAGCTATAACTAACAGATATCTACAGAATATTTCACCTAGCAGTGTCACAATATATATATTCCTCTCAGCAGCCCATTTTCAGAGATAAACTCAACCAGCTCAAACCAGTGAACAAAACAAACTCCTATGATTCTAAGAAACAACATTTTGTTTGCCTTTTTAAAATAAATTTACTCTGTTGTTCTCATTAAGGCGATTTATAGATGGATTACAATTATAAGAGTCAAGTAATGAGAAATTTCCTTTTGTGAAATATCTTCAGTTCCCTCACTTGTTCCCAGTCCCACTCTCCTGTCCCCACCCATGTGTTAAATAGTTCACTTTCATTAATGTTCAATGAACTCCACTGCTGCAATTTTTCACAATTTTCCCTAAAGCTCTGTGCCCACCCCTCACATTACTGAAGATGTACAATGAATACACCAGGCATAAGGTAAAGAAGACAGAATAATCACAAACTATAAACAACAACAAACACAAAACAAAAAAGGACTTTTTATTTCCATATGTCATAATTTGTTTGAGTATGTATATCTTGTTATATAAATATAAATGTTTTTTATTATAAAGTCAATTCAGGGATTAAGGTATGATAACATAATCTTGCTTTCTATTTAATAATGCTTTTTATTTTAATATTAAATTTGTAAGTAACACAATTAATGTCCTAGTGAAATTTGAAGGTTCAGATTTAAAGTTAAATTTTCAAAATGTCTAATAGTTTCATTGTGGCAAACAAAATGAAAAACAGGCATGTTTTATCCTCATATTTTATTTCATGTGTAAAAAAGTAAAATAAATATAATATTAATTCAGTGCAAATTAGGAATCAAATACTTATACAATGCATCAATTCCATAGATTATGAGATCTGTTGATAAATTTAATAAAACTTGTTTAAGTAGATTACTTAAGATATGAAGCAAATGATAATTTTCTTTTTAAGTGAAGTTGATAGAAAAATCAATGTCCAAAGATTCCAGAGTTCTGTGTGCTTGATACATGTCAATTTACACATATGCTTGGCTCATCTCAAAGTTATTTGAAGATAACTGAAAACAGGACTAGAATAAAAAAAATCATGCAAATGTTTATCTGCATTTTGTGATTAAATATGTCTCCTTTATATCTCTTTATTGTATTTGAAAAATCTGGAAAATTTGTTTAAGTCACATCAACAATGAGAAATAAATATTCTCTAGCTCCTTAAAAGACCATCAATAAGAAAAACAGGAAACAAAAAAAAATGAAGTTCATTGTGCTGCTTTGCAATTGTGGATTATTGCCTATCCCATGAATCTGGGCTCAAATCACACGGGCTACTGCAAGAAAATTTCAAAATCTAAAGCAGCAAATACAGCTCTGCAGTTGTTTGTAGGTTTCACTACAGTCGCAGCTGGACATCAACTGTACAAAGAAAATAATTCTACTGCTTTGCAGACAAGAATGTGATGAAAAGCATACTTATATCTTCTTATATGAAATAAGAAGACCACACTTTAAAAGCTGACTAAATGATGAGCCCTTTGCATAACAGTGCCATTTTTAAGGCACTCTAGATAATTCAAATCCTTCATCCCTCCCCAAACATTAATGCCATTCACAAAGCATTGCTGAGGGCAATTTTCAGTTCTATTTGATATTTCAAATGGCTTAGGAGTAACATAAACAATAATGCAAGTTGTTGAGAAAATTTAATTTTGAATAAGCAAACAAATCAAATTCAACTCCATAGCATAACTTTTACGAAATATGAATTAAGGAATACGGAATGTCCTTTGAAATTTAATATTAAAAATTATGACAAAATGCCAGAAACAGACACTGAAAGAAGGAAAAATAAGTCTTTGATAAGATATATTAAAGATTACCTAGGGACAAGTAATTTTACCTACATTTGGTTTTATATAATAGCATATGTTGTTCTGCTAATCAGAGAGACTCAAAAAGATTTTTAAATATAATATGAAAAGTGCATCGTCATGAATGAATGAAATCAGGGAGTAGATGGCTCAAGAGCTGGTTGGTTCTGTTAAATATTCTCATTATTTTGAATGAACTGGTGTTTTTGTATGTGTGGAATTATGAATATATTTTATGTCTAGGCAGGAAAGTTTGATTATTATATCATTGTCTGATACCTAATGTCAGGAACCGAACCTGAGTCAGAGTGGTAATTACGTGTGTGTGTGTGTGTGTGTGTGTGTGTGTGTGTGTGTGTCTGCAAATCTGTATTTAGAAGGAAGTATCTTTTTTCCCTCAGGGTATTTACTTAATTGTATTAGTTATACTACACTAATGACAGCAGATAAATGTAATTAACATTTTCAGACATATATTTATGTTCCTATGATTACAGGAACAAACTAAAAAGTAATGTTTGGGGTATGAGTTTTGTGGAAGGTCAGCTGAAAGTATAAACATTTGGAATCTTGGGAAAGATATCAATGACAATCATTTCATTGAGGATCAATTTTAGACAACACTTGCAAGGATATGTAATCCTATATATTAAAATGCAAGATGTATTGATTTTCCAAAGCTACACTATTCTAGAAATTTGTAGGAAAACATGTTAAATTACGGAAACATAAACATAATGTGATTATTTATTCCATACAGTTTTACATTTTAGTTTTGTCAAGTAAAAATACCATTTATTTTTACTCTATAAGAAGAAAAACCATAGATATTACAGTTTGTGCCATATTTCACATTGGGAAGCTTTGTCTATATCACTAAGTTTATTTCTGTTGTTTCTGATTTCCTATTCATAATTCTGCTTCTCATGGTATTCTCTTAAGGACCTTTTTTTTCTCCCAGTTTTGGGCTCCATCATACCTCATGCTCTCAGTTTGTTTGCTAACAGTAGTCAGTCTACCATTTGAACCATGCCTCCAGCACAGAAATTTTTGTAGTTAATTGGAGATAGAACCTCATGAACTTTCTACCAGCCTCAAAACCATCATCCCCCAAGTCTTATCCTTTTTAATCACTAGGATTATAAAGACGAGTCATGGACCCCAAGATTCAATCACTTTTCAGGTCTTATAGATTCCCATGTTTGCTAGTAATTTTAATAAATAAACTACCACAGATTGTTTGGCATTAACAATGTAAATACATTGCCTCTGAGTTGGTGTATCTATAACTCCAAGATCAGATTTGGCTTCTGAGTCTTCTTTCCTTGGCATATTCAAGACTTTCTGTGTGGGCAACAAAGATGGCGCTGAGAAGAAGTTGAGTGGGCAGAGTCCGAGTTGTTTATGTTAAAATCTGACTGGATACCACAATCAGGCAAAGTGACATCAGTGTATAAACAGCTTGTGGACAGCAGGGAAAGTATAGAAATCTTAGGTGCATGATAGGGTGACCTCTACAATGATTGGTTGGTTCCGTTTCCTCCCCTTCCATGCCACATGTTTAAAAAGTGCTTGCTGTGAGGTAATAAATGAGTTCTTGCTTGTCTTGACTCCCTGCTGCATCTGACTGTCTCTGAAGCTAAGGGAAGCTGGGGAACAGGCAAGCAGCACACATAGCTTTCCTAACAGCCCGTCCATCTTCCATGGGATGAGTGAAGACCCAACATCTGGTGCTCAACATTGGGTATGAAAGGAAAATATACCACTCAAGGCAAAGCAGTCTCTCAGGGTAAGTGAAACCATTAACTATGGGTAATTCTCTCTCACAGAAAGAGGACTTCAGAAGTGAGGAAGAAAAGGAATGGTCAAATTCGACTGAGAATGCACTGATCAGACAGAAGCACACTCATTGGAAGTCAACATGAGGGTGAAGGTTACCCCCCTCCTCCAACTCGGGTGCCCCTGACAGTCCTAGGCCCCCACCTTATGCCTCCAAAATTGTGGAAGGGACAACGCACTATGGAGGGACCTGTGAGACCTGGATCCCTATGACCTAACTTCCACAGAGGGGCCGAGGGCCAGGGAAGTAACCTATGTGGAGGCCTATCCTGTAAAGGAAGGGCCAGTGGAGAGCCTGGACCCTGGGCCACAGGATTTGCTTCCCAAAGAGTATCCTGTCAATCTGGCACCAGGAGCTAACAGACCCTTGGAATTTTATCCATGGGAAGCTAAGGACCTTAAAGAGCTCCACAAGGCGGTGGTGGCGGATAACCTGAACTCTCCTTGGGCCCAGATCCAATTACAGGACATTGCTTATCACACATGTGTCCCTAAGGACTGGCTGGATGTGGCCAAAGCCATCCTTAACCAGTTCTCAGTTTATCAAGTGGTGTGCCTTCTTTAAGGCAGAAAATAACTGTCAGGCTCAATCTCCAATGCCTATTATGTATGCCATGTTAACAGGAACAGGGGAAGGTACTCCACTGGCGTCCAAAAGGCTGCAATAACTGGCACGTATTGTGACCAGGTGAGGCAGGCAGGACTTGCCACATGGCACTAACTGGATGAAGGGCCCACTGCATCCCTCATAGCAGGAGTGACACAAAAGCAGGGTGAGCCTCTACCTCATTTTATAGACCATGTCCAACAGAGTGTTCATCATAAGCTGCCAGCAGGGGACCTCCGGGATCAATTTGTAAAGCTAATGGTTTGGGAAGGGATGAATGCAGAACACCACATGGCCTGTGCTGGATTGAGAGAGAGTTCCCTGAGCAGATGGGTGGTGGCCTCTCAAGATGTGGGAATGCAACAGTACCAGTCCCAATCACTAGCTTTTAGTTTTACAAGCTCATATATCTGTTATGACTGAGGCTATCACACAGGCACTGGCAGCCCAGGGCCAAGGAACCCCAAGACCATTGGGGAGAGGGACTTCTTTAAATGTGGGCAAGAGGGGCACTTTAATAGGGACTGTTCACAACAATCCCCTGACACCCGGCCCAGGGGGTCCAAACTGCCCCCTACACCCTGCCCTAGGTGCGGGAAGGGGTACCATGGGAAAAAGGATTGTCGATCCAAATTTGACTTAGATTGGAAGCCTTTAAACTAGAGGAGGGGCATCCTCCAGCCCCGTTAAGTCAAGGAGGAACTCCCTCTGCTGTAAGGCCCAGGAAGCCTCATGGCAAGACAACCCAGGCCCATTGGACTGTCCCCCTGGTAAAAAAGACTCAGACCTAAAATGAGTATTTTTATAGGTAGGAAGCGGTTTCACTGCCTAATTGACACGGGGGCAGACAGAACCCTACTCAGGGAGGAGGAAGTGCCCTTGAACTGGAAGCTTGCACCCGGATACCCAATATTGGGGGTAGGGGGCAACTCCCAGTCCAAAGAGATGGTTGCCCTTATGAAATGGACTAGCCCAGATAGAGAGCAGGGAAAGATAAGCCCTTTAGTTGCAAAAAAAACCTCACCACCAATTTACTAGGGCAAGACATGCTAGGACAAATGGATGTTATGGTCACTACAGACCATCGAGCATTCTATGATGATATCCTGGATGGAGAAGCAGCACAAAGGCTTAAATGGGATCTAGAGGGACTTAAGGAAAAAGATTTTTTTTAACTTTTATAATTATAGAGAGGAACATATGGTACCCACTCAGGTGCACCCCCAATCCTAAAGGCCACTGCCCCCAAGTACCTCCCATCAGGTGGAAGCCGAGAATCCCTATTTGGGTGGAGCAGTGGCCATTGACAAAACCTAAACTTGTGGCCCTCCACCTTTTGGTGGAGGAAAGGATAAACCTTGGGCACATACACCCTTCTATGAGTCCTTGTAACACCCGTATTTTTATCCAAAAAGCATACAGCGCCTGGCACATGCTCCAAGATCTATGTAAGGTAAATGAAAAAATGGAGCAAGTAGGAACGCTCCTACGAGCTATGCCCTAGATTCCTACTATACCTTCAGAATATGCCTTGGTTGTGATTGATATTAAAGATTTTTTTTTCTCTATCCGACTGCATCTGGATGACTGCAAGAATTTTGCCTTCTTAATCCCTTCTCTTAATTTTTCCCAGCCTGATTGGAAGTTCAAATGGATGGTGTTGCAACAGGGAATGGCCAATAGCCCAGCCTTTTGCCAAAAATACTTGGCCACACTTTTAGGGCCTGTGCTGGGTTCAGATACCTCTCTTGCCTATGCCTACATGGATGATATAATTCTGGGGCACGAAGACCCGGGCCACCTGGAGGGCGTTGTGGCCCAGGCTCTTGTCATATTAAAAAAGGGAGGTTTTAGTATAGTCCTAAATAAAATTCAAAAGTACCTCCTTTTAAGGTGCTCGGATCCCACTGTATCTTGTCTCAGGTCTGCCCCCATAAATCTTTGCTGGATATTCCAGCCTCTCTGACCCTAACCCAACTTCAAAGTCTTTTAGGGGAAATCAATTAGCTGTTGCCATGGGTTCCCATCCCTAAAGATTGTCTTGTGCCCTTATTTGCCTTACTAAAAGACATGATGACCCAAGAAGTTATTACAATTACAAGCAGCTATCGGTCAATATTTTTACAGTTCCAAAAAGACCTGGTTGAAGTTTCCCTGAAGAGGTACTCTATTCTTGAGCCCATTTCCCTCTGGTTTCTTGTGGGTGACACATTGATTTCTGCAGTTTTAACTCAAAGGGGAGGCATTAGAGTGGGTTCACACTCCCCTGGGGGGCACACTTCTGGGTGTACTCTCAGGCAGAACAAATTACAGATGCTATCATCAAGGGAAAGACCCAAGCCCAAAGGAAATATGGCCTTGACCCTCACTCTATTGTTTTTCTTTTTCGGATGACAGACGTTGTGTGTCTCACTCGAGCCAATGTTCATCTTGCTCTCTCCCTAGAGAGCTTTCTAAGCCTTATTGACTGCCATTACGGGCCATCCAAAAGGAACGTCATGTTATGGTGAGTTCCCCTCAAAATGACTTCTCTATTATCTCCTACACCTATTCCTGGCACCCTTCATGTTTTTACTGACGGAGGTATAAAGCAGGCTCTGCCTATGCAGCCTTTGATGAGCAACAAAAGACCCCCAGACAACCAAGATTTCAACCTTGTCAAGGGTCGGCACAATATAAAGAAATGTTCACTGTAATAATGGCCCTTCAGGACATTCAAAAACCCTTTAATTTGTATTCTGATGGCCTATATGTACTTAACATGCTCCCTCATATTCCCCAGGAACATATTAAGCTGGATGGAAACCCTATTTTCCCCCTTATAGTTACCTTTAAGGGCCTATTACAAGGACAGGGAGACCCTATTCATATTCAACATTGAGAGAGCATTCAAAACTTTCTGGATTTTTATCCATGAGCAATAATTGGGGGGACCAGTTAGCTACTGGCCCACAAGCATTAACGTTACAAGGTGCCACCCGTTTACATGATTTAATCCACATCAATTGGAGAGGTCTTCAACATAAATTCCCTCAGTTTCCTGTAAAGGACCTCAAAAGGATAGGACATACCAGCAAAACATGACAGCCCTTCTTAAAATACTCCCTTTACAATCACCAAGGTTAATTCCCAGAGGCCTCAAACCCAACATCCTGTGGCAAACTGATATTACTCATTTCCCAGCCTTTGTAAGCTTAAATATATTGATGTTTCTATAAATACCTATTCATGAACATGTTGGGCCACAGCACATAGAGGAGAAAAATACTAAACATTCACATACACATGTTCTTCAATGCTTTGCCACCTTAGGTCTATTACCACAAGTTTAAACCGATAATGAACCCTGTTTTGTTAGTATAGCAATGTCAGTTTTTTGGCAGATGACATATTAATCGTACTACAGGAATTCCCTATAATCCCCTACACCAAGAAATTATAGAATGAAAGCACCAATGTCTTAAGGAACAATTATTAAAACAAAAAGGGGGAGTTAACACCCACATACAGTTAAAGATAGCTTTATTTACCATTAACATTTTTAACTTTTTCTTTTTTTTTTTTTAATTTTACTTTATTTTATTTGAGAACATACTGTACAGAGGAGTTACAATTACATGGGCAGGATAATGCATATAATTCTTACCAAGCATTGCAACCTCCTCCTATGTTTACCCTTCACCTCCCTTCCCAGCCTCCCCCCTCCCCCCCCCCCCACACCGACATTGTAAAGCTGGTTTTGACATGACATTTTGTACTTCTCATTGTTGCAACAGGTCCACCTGAATCCTTAAATGACTTGTTTGTCCCCATCTCCTCCACATGTTATACTGACATCAAATATAGTGAAAGTGGGGGTTACACTGTGGGGGAGGGACATACAAAGCAACAAAGAAATAATCTTATAAATGCATTAGAAACATATGCATGCAAGAAACAAAAACATTAAAATGCATATTTGAGGGTTCGTTTTACTAACATCACATTATCTGACTTTTTCCTCTTGACTCATACCTATACTAGATATTGCAAATAAGGGAAACCATGGGACCTATGTTTCTTTGGGCCTGGCTTACTTCACTTAATATAATTTTTTCCAAGCCTTTGCATTTCCTAACAAATGGGGAAATGTCATTCTTTCTGATGGAGGCATAGAATTCCATTGTGTATATATACCACATTTTCTTGATCCATTCATCTACTGAGGGGCATCTGGGTTGATTCCATATCTTAGCTATGGTAAATAATGCTGCAATAAACATAGTTGTGCTGGTAGCTTTAGTGTGGTCTTTTTTGTAAACGTTAGGGTAAATGCCCAAAAGTGGGATTGCTGGGTCATAGGGGAGTTCTATGTGAAGTCTTTTGAGGAATCTCCATACTGCTTACCAAAGTGGTTGAACAAGTTTACATTCCCACCAACAATGAAGTAAGGTTCCTTTCTGTCCACATCCCCTCCAGCATCTGTTGTTGTTAGAGTTCTTGATTTTTGCCATTCTAACTGGAGTGAGGTGATATCTCAATGTTGTTTTGATTTGCATTTCTTTTATGGCTAGGGATATTGAACATTTCTTCATGTGTCTATTGGCCATCCTTCTTTCTTCTTCAGAGAAGCTTCTCTGTAAGTCTTTCGCCCACTTACTTATTGGGCAGTTGTTTCTTTGAGGATTTGTTGTTGGGTGGTTTAATTTTTTGAGTTCCAAGTATATTTTAGATATGAGACCCTTGTCCGTTGTATGGCTAGTAAAGATCTTTTCCCAATCCGTGGGCTTTCTATTGATCTTGCTAGCTATGTCATTTGCCCTACAGAAGCTCTGCAACCTTATGCAGTCCTATTTGTCCAACCTTTCTTTGATTTGTTGTGTTTCCGGGTCTCTATTCAGAAAATTTCGGCCTGAGCCAAGGAGACCCAGGGTTTCTCCTATTCCATCCTGTAATGTTTTCAGAGTGTCTGCTTTGAGTTCAAGGTCTTTGATCCATTTGTAGTTGATTCTGGTGCAGGGTGATATATAAGGATCTAGCTTTAGTTTTCTACATGTAGTTAACCAGTTTTGGCATCACCATTTACTGAAGAGGCTGTCTGTCTTCCATTCTATTGTGTTAGCTCCCTTATCGAAGATTAGATGGCTATAGGTCTGTAGGTTCATTTCTGGGTTTTCAATTCTATTCCATTGGTCCTGAGGTCTGTTCTTATGCCAATACCAAGCTGTTTTGATTACTATGGCTTTATAGTAGAGTTTGAAATTTGGTATTGATATTCCTCCAGCAGTGTTCTTTCCGTTGAGGAGCGTTTTTGCTATTCGGGGTCTTTTATTGTTCCATATGAATTTTTGGATTGCCTCTTCTATTTCCTTGAAGAATGAGGGTGGAATTTTGATACGTATTGCGTTGAATTTGTAGATAGCCTTGGGAAGTATTGCCATTTTCACGATGTTAATCTTTCCAATCCAGGAGCATGGGAGGTTTTGCCATTTTTTAAGTTCTGTGTTGATTTCCTTTTTCAAGATTTTAAAGTTTTCATCATAGAGTTCCTTCACTTCTTTAGTTAAGTTAATTCCTAGATATTTTATTTTTTGTGGGGCTATTACAAATGGAGTTGCTTTCCTAATTTCAGCCACACTTTTCTCATTGTTGGCTGTTTCTTTTCTTTTTTATCCTTTTCATTCTTTTCATTTTTTTCTCTTTCATTCTTTTTTGTGTGACTTAATTGCTGTTCTGATCCTCCTCAGGTATATACGTGTTGTCAATAATTAGAACTTATACCCCATTGTGTACACACTTAATACAGAAATGTATTACTCAGTCCAAAATCTCTTAGTTATAAATTCTTTAATAGCATTATTATTTTTATACACATATAAAGCCTATGTACAAACGTGAAAAAGGAAATCAAACAAAACGTAGAAAGTGCCAAAACTTCTTTCCCTATTTGGATCCCCTTTATGTCTGCATCTTGTTTTATTGCTG